>NC_080377.1:1702458-2005361 GCF_014773155.1 Arachis stenosperma | reverse complement strand
TAAAATATTTTATATAATATTATATTTATTCTTTTTAGATAATTATTTGTATAATTAATATAAAATATTTTTATTTCTATTGACATAATATTACATAATTAAATATACATATAAAATTATTTTATACTAATAATAAATTAAAATTAAATATTTTATTTATACAAAAATCTAATAATAAAAGTATAATTGACAATATAAGAAAGTAATATTAGAAATCTGTTTTTTAGTCCATATCAATTAATTTTTTAAATTATTTTGTTAATTTTAAATTTTAAATCCTATATCATAGATTTTAATAGTAAATTTTAAATTATAAATATAAACATTAATATTAGCTAACTAAAAATTATTTTTTATATTTTTATATAAAATAGCATTTATATAATTAAAATGGTTTAACTTTAAAATATTATATTTTAATTTTATATTATATTTTCTAATAATGAATTATAATTTTTTATTTTTAAGTTAAATTATAGTATTATATTAATTTTTTTAAATATTTTAATCACTTCTCGCAACCATTAAAAAATGTTTAAAAACCATCAAAATTTATTTTTTTTACTTTAATATTTAGTCATCAATCTAATTCATTTAGTCTAATAATTTAACAATATATTTTAACGAATTTTATATTTTAATAAATTAAACAAATATTTTATTTATTGAAATAAATAATTTTAAAACTTATTACAAGAATACATCATCTTACCATATCTCATTTACACTTATGCATATTTTTCAATTTTCATATATAAATATTTTTTTGAAAATATATATATTTGTAAATATAAAAATATATTTTTTTAAAAATAATTTAAAATATTAATAATTTAAATTGAACTAAACTTTTAAAAATAAAATATTTCGAATAATAAAAAATATGAACGGTTTTATATAATAAAAAAGATGGACGATTTTAAAAGTAGAACACTATTAATATGTTTATTTTTCTCAACACCATTACTTCCATCTATTGACCGTTTTTTATTAAGATTTACACTAAATTAATTTAAATAATACTTCAAATTTTTAATTAAGATATAATTTATTTATTAAATTTTTAACTGAGATATAATTTTTAACCGACAATTTTTAAATTTTTTATGTACTCTCTTAAGTATTAATATATATAATTTTTTATTTACTATCATAAAATAAAAGAAATTTAGAATATAAAATTTAAATTTAAAGATTAATATAGAGAATACATAAAAAATTTAAAAATATATAATAATAGACGTGAATGAAAGTAGTGAAAGAATCAATAGTGTTAATAGTGGGTAGTTGAAAAAAAATAACCATATTAATAATGGACAATTTATTGGTAATGTTCCATTTTTAAAAATTAAAACCACCTATCTTTTCTATTATATAAAACTGTCCATCTTCTATTTTATTTAAAATATTCTATTTTTAAGAGTTTGGTTTAATTTAAATTACTAATATTTTTTATTATTTTTAAAAAATATATTTTTATATATATATAAATACATATATCTTCTTTATACCGTAAAAAAGATAATTTTTAATATATCTTATTTACAATATAAACGAAATATATAAAAATTAAAAATATATTTCTGTAAACAAGATATTACAGAATAGATAACGTATTTTTGTAATAAATTTTAAAATAATTTATTTGAGTAAATAAAATATTTATTCAATTTATTAAAATAAAAAATATATATTTTAACTCATACTTTTAAATATTAGAGACATGCTACACATACAAGTCTTTTTGACTTATAAGTCTTACAAGTTGCTACACATACGGGCCTTTTAATGCGCTATTCAACCGTTTCCTGTTTTCAAAGCGCTACACTCACCATGTATTATGAATGACTCTTCTTCCTCTTCCTCTTCCTCTTCTTCGTTTTTTTTTTTAATTTTCATGGTTTCTGAAATCAAGCTTTGAAATCGTTTTGAAGATAATAGAATTTCAGAAATACACCCAAACGATTACAGAAATACACCCAAAGGATTACAAAATTACACCCAAAAGATTTAAGAAATACACCCAAAATTCGTTGAAGTACACCTTATGCATAATTCATAACTCTTTCTCTTTCTCCTCTTCATCTTCTGCTGCTTCTTCTTTTTCAAAAACGATGCTGAAAACGATGCTGCTTCTTCTTTTTCAAAAACGATTTCAGAGCTTAATGTCAAAAAATAATGAAAATCGAAAATAACGAAAAAAGAAAACAGAGAGAAAAACACATAAATGAAGAAGAAGAAAAGGAAGACGAACGTGCAGCAAAAAGAAGAAGAAGGAAAAAGAAAATACAAGAAAAAAGAAAATGAGAAAAAGAAGAAGAGTAAGTGAAAGAAAAACGTGCAGCAAAAAGAAGAAGAAGAAGGAGAAAGAGAATGCAAGAAACAAAAGAAAAGAAGAAGAATAAGACGAAGAGGAAGAAGAACGGTTCGAAGCGCGTTTTGAGCGCTAGTTTTAATTAGACTTGTAAAACTTGCCTTAATCGCTTGTATGCGAAGAATTTCTCTATTAATAATTAACTAATAACCTAAAACAATAAATTTTAATAATTCCTCCAACAATTAATAAATAAGAACATGAATGAAATGAGCAGAGCCAATGAGTAATAGCTCAAATGGCATAGTCTCCCCATACTCAATTAAGGTTGCGGGTTCGAATCTCCTATCTTTGGTAAAAAAAAAAAAAAAAAAAAAAAAACTAATCAAGACAAATACCCAATAAATCAGATCGTGGACCGTTGAATGACAAATATGAATTAAAAAAAAAAAAGGAACGTGAACAAATTAATGACCACAAGAAGATATGCAACGGGGGATTTCCAAAAGAATTTACTGTAGAAGTGTTGTCCAGAAGAATATAGGCGTGGCTCGACCAAACGAGGTCTAGTGAGGATTGACAGTTAACTACTCAAACATAAACTACCGTTATTGTTATCACCACCATCACCCTCTTTCTCTCACCTGCAACCTTCGCACCCCATTGCCCCGAGTCATGAGCCGAACTTGAGCTTGAGTTTGACATAACTCAATTCAACTCAATTCACTTGCAGCCCAGACCAATAGACCATGGTGATGATATAATATACCAAAAGGCGGAAAAAAATTATGTTTGACCACCGGTTAACTATTTAAAAATTAACATTATGAGTATAAGTAAAATTTATTTTGAAATTAAGAGATAATTAAATCCATTTAAACCAAAATATTTTTTAAAACTTTTCGAAAACTTCATAAAAATAAAATATACTTTTTTAAGCTGGTCTTATGTTAGATTTGAGTGTCAAACTTTAGTGCATATATAGCAGTATTGCCAAAAAAGAAATAAAAAAATAAAATAAAAATAAAAATCATGCCATCTATGGTTCAGATCTTTTACAAAATCCGTTATTTCATTGCTAGCCTAACCTCATAGGCACAAAGAAAATTAAACTTACAACTTTCTCAAGTGGTTTACTGTAACCCAAGTTTTCCAGAGCTTCCTTCCTCAATAACTGAACCAACAATCAGAATAAGCATGAAAACCAGTTTAAAATACCAGCTACTAAATCGAGACCAGCTTATTATCAACGGGGGTTAAATGACAAAAATGAATAGAATACTCTTCCTGTGAGTCACATTATCCAATTCAAAACTCGGACACCAGCACTGTATGATGGATGTTTGTATTATGCAGGTCTCTTCTCAAATCGTCATTGGAGTTGCTATGCTTTGGCCCTGAAAATGAGAAGATAATACAACTTATATTTACCATATCAAACTAAATTAGTCAACATTTCATAAGAACCTCCTCAAGTGATGGTGATTGCACATCAAGAAAAACCAACGCAAAGCAATTCCTAGCATAAAAATTAACATTATATATCAAATGATACAAGTGCAACTTTCACCGCTTATTAGGGATAGCAATGGGTAGGGTAGGTAGGGTTTGAACCCAACCCTAACTCCACCTGTGGCAACCCGGGGGTATCCAACCTGACCCGCGAGTTTTCACAAATATGTAATGTTATTATATAACCTAATGAGCATGCAAATTAAAAATTCAATACAAACAACACAATCATCCCACAAACAACACAATCGTTCCATAAACAACATAACCATCAAATGTTCAATTATATATAAGTCTTTGTTTAAATTAATAACACAAACACAAATAAAATGTTGTGATATAATGTGGCATTTATATATCACTAAAAATAGAATTGGTTTTTATATAAACAAAAATGTTAAATTATCAATTGATGGTCTTGGCTCAATGGTAAAGATCTTTTACACCCACCTATAACATATTTTTATAACATATATAGGGTATAGGTTGGTCGAGTAGGGTTGAGACTCAACCTGTTACCCGACCCGTGTTCAAACCCACTTCACACTCAACCCTACCTGCAGCGGATCGGGTTAAAACCCTACCCGACGGGGTTGGATACCCGCAGGTAGGTTACATGCTGCCACCCCTACTGCTTATGACCCTTTATAGGATATATCGATTTCAACTGTTCAGTTAAAATAACATATAGGGAAGATCATCAAACTTTCATAAGAGTGCAATTGAAGAGCTCTTGTTTACGCATACTTTTAATAAATTACATTGATTTTCATATATATAAAGGTTATAACAAATGATTTTGGATTGACATAAAATCTTTTAAAGATTATTTACAAGATTTTTTTTTTATATAAAATCTATAAGATAATATCTTCTAATCCAACTGTTAGATTTAAAAAAAAAAATTACACAAACACGAAATTATTCAATGATGTAACATTTACTTACACTAGTGTCATATGATCCTTAACTAATTCATATTCTGGTTGACTAGATGGCAACAATATTTTTCAGTAACCATATCAAATACTATATTTCCCACAACAAAGTTTTTTATTGTTTCTCAATCTCCATAGCAAAAAAAGCAAATTTGAAGGTGGAGATAGAAACAGGAGACAAATACATCATTTCTTAAAGTGTACCCAAGTGAAGATAACACGGAGAGACTGAAAGCAGTTAAATCCGTTAGAAAAGAGATTAGCAAAACAGCTGCTTTACCTTTTATTTACAATAGAAGAGTGAAAGAAAAGAGAGGTAAAAATGTAGAGTGAGACCAACTAATGTAACAAATAGGACAGGTGATAGGGTTAGTGGAGAGGATGTGAGAGAGGAATGAATTCTGTTACAGGAGGGTCAAGAGTATAAAGTATAAATAGGCGGAATGAAGAGATTGGAGGGGGGATCTTGGACTGGGCAAGACCTTAGGAGAGTGGTAGCTTTTCGAATGCTACCTTGTTCTCTATTTTCCATAATTGGTTCTTCAATGAATTCATCAAGAGACCAAGAGAGAAACACCTTCTGTTTCTCATCTCCGTCTTCCCTTCCTTAATTCTATTCTTCATATTCTAAATTGCACCTGTCTCTACTGGCTACTGGTTAGTCTTACACATTTCCATAAAAACTTGAAAAAGGAAAACAATATAAAACCAAAGTAGCATTTTGCATTTACTAGTAAAAGCATACCAATTCGAAATAAAGAAAACAAAGAAAGTAACCCTTAGGTGTTCAGATGATCCAGAACACAATCCAGTGAAGAACAACAATGAGAAACAACATGCAAGGATGATGTAATAATTTTGCTTCAACATTTTAGCAGGTCAGCAATTATTAAAGTTACATTAGGAGGAAAAGAATAAAAACTGGCAATAATTGCCTTGTATACAATTAACAGAAAAATGTGTGTAATAACTTGATGCAAGTTTTAATTTAGGATGAAACGGATGGAGTAGTTAGAACAAGACTCTTGAATATCCTGTACTACAAAATGTTGTGTCTGATACTCTGGGATTCTGATTCAGCCAAGGTGACGTAAAATTCAAATTAATAATTCCATGTAAAATCAAAATCTGAAAACTCTAGATATATACAGCACCTAAAGTTCCAGTCAAAATTCACCATATAGGACGGGTTCAAAAAGCAACCAATAATCCAGTTCATAAATACAACAGTGGATAATGCTTACCAAATAGAAAGTAATAATCATTTTATTTCCGAATGCTTTGAATTAGTTACCAACTAACCTTTCCATGTAAGAGTCATCCTCTGTATTAATAATTATAGCATCACCAGCAATAATGTGTGGTGGAACCTGACAATTTTGTTCATACAATAAGCAATTTGTGTTACCAGCATTGAATGTTAGATCAAAACAATTGAACTTCCAAACCTCATGGTGGGTTATTCAAATGAAAAAGAACCTCAGACAAAGTAATCATAAAAGCATGTAAATATCTTATTTACTAGTTGTATCCATTTGATTTACATGGAAAGCATTTGATCCTTATCTTTATATTAAATCAGACTGAATTTGAGCAGTCTAAATTTTAAAAGACCCTGTCACTCTGGCATATATTCCTATTAACAATAAAATAATAATTTTTATAATAATACCTATCATTTTTCACAAAGAACCATTCTGAAATCCCCCTAAAATGGGGGGATGAAATGTCCAGGATTGGTATTTCGTAATTTGTAGAATTTTTAATATAAAAGTCATGCCTCCAAATTTTTTACCTTCATTTTAAAGGGAATATCATACAGACCCCAAGTAAAATAAGTCCAAAAGAAATTCTTGCAGAATTATAGTACTTACATATAAAAGGGAAAAGAAAGTGCTAAACAGCAGTCACAAATAAAATATTACCAATTGTTTATACTATTAAGGAATAGAAGTTAAATGAAAGAACAATTTGACTTACTTCAACTATAATGCCATTCTCCAGTACCACCTTTTTGTTCCTTAAAAAACCATAGAGAAAATATTAGTACAAGAAATCAACATTTTGCCAGCCAAAGGGTGTCGATTGCAGAAAATCTTAATGCTCCATCTTTGAAGTCAATTCCATTATAAATATGTACGATGTATGATGATGTCAGATTCAAGGTCCAAGAAAAATTAGTAAAGGGGAAAAAGAAATAAAAAGTTTATGTTAACAAACAGATCTAGTATATATCTAACTTTGACAATAGATAATGTCATATACCTTGGAGTGGCTGCAATACCTTCTTTCACAGTACATGTTACCCGTTTAGGAACTGATGCAGATAAAGGTTTCTCATCAAAAAATTGCACCTTAACTTTCATTTCACCTGTTAACCAGGCAAGAAACCACACTTAATTAGTAATAGAAGGAAAGAAAGAACAAAATCAACTCGTAATAGATGGGAACATGAAACTATGTAGTAGTTACATCCATGAAATAAAGAAGTACCATTGCTACCTGATGACTGCCCCAAAGACTACAATAACTTTTTGGATAAAAGAAATTTAATTAGAGACCATAGGAGAGAAATACAAATAGGGAAAACAATGAAACCCATTGAAAAAATATTCAAGAAAGTACAGGTAGCTGGAAGAGCCTCAGAGTAGAAGTCTTAAAATGTTATAAAGCAACATTAACCCACAAAAAGAGAATAACAAGAGCATATATCATGACTGTGTAGACAAAAATAAGATGGAAAATGAGGACACGGGCAGGTCAGGTCAAAATGTCAAATTAAACCAGTCCCATGAACACCTGATAAATCCAATTAAATATAACAGAAAACATCAAAAGGTGGAATAGAATAAAACCAATGATGATCAATCAAGATTCAGGAGATAGTAAACTACATTGACAAGAAATCTACAGAGCTAAGCATTATGGTTGCACCGGATAAAGAAAGTAATGGAGGATTAATACCAAAAATTGCAGAAAACACTTCCACCATAGTATAATTGTAAAGGCACTAAGAAGTTGAAATTTTGGCGTTTTCCATATAAATTGATAGAGAAAGAGCAGTAATAAGTGATGGATCAGTAGTAGCTTTTATCCACCTTGTAGATATGAAGCATTTTTGCCAAACAAGTCTCTGGAAACTTCTATCTGATCAAAGGTATTAGGGCTGACCACAATTATAAAGAGAAACCATATTAATCAACTTTTCTCATCCTGAAGGTTGAACCTAACATCATATCATGACACCATGACAGCACACAAGGATGAACCGGATAAGAACTCACTCCATTAGAACTACAGTTCCATCATGATCCATGCACATATACATGAAGGTCTTTTCATTAACAAAAGCTCCTGCAACAATATATGATTTGCAACCACAAAAAAAGAATTGAGTCAAATACATCAGGCATAAACTGTCCTAGCCATAACACAAACAAAAACCAAGAGTGATATGTGGATTAATGACTACATTACTAAATATATGACAGCTACATTAGAAATTCAAATTTGAAATATTCCATATAATGAGGACATACTTTCAATATTGTCATCTGTATTCATTCGATGTGTTACCTTGTTCCCCTGGGCAATGTCACGAAGCTCCACCTATTATAAGAAATAGTACAAAATTTTCGGTTAGGCATGGAATTAGAAACTATATCCAATAACAATAGCAGAATAAGTAAGGCATCTGCCAATGGCAAACTAAACAAAAATGAGATTTTCTTTAACCATGTACCCTTGACTAATATAAATTGGCATAAATATATCATGACAAGAAATTAAATTCATTATGTACAACCGAAGAATTGAATTTGATTTTGTAATTTACTAGTTTATCTCAAACTAAAGAATTCAAATAAAAGGAATTGAAATCCAACTCAACTCCTTGGTGAGGGGAAAACGATTTTGCATCGTCGAGTCAAAGAGCAAAGAAAGAAGAAATTTAAGAATAAATAAATAAACCTTTATTGTAGCTTTTCCTCTTCCTTCATGAGAATGATCAGCTTTAAGAACCTGATGATGTTAACAACAAATAAGTCAAAAGAGGTGAGTGACTTTTGGATAAACAATTGACAACGAGTTTAAGCTATTCGAGCAATTCATAGGTACCTCAAAAAAGCGCCCTGGAATCAAAGCAAAGCAAACCAATCGAACTTGTAAGTAAGGAAACTAACTAGCTAACAAACTAATTAATGAATGAATTCAAAAGGAAAAACGTAACCTTGCTTTTCAATGATGTTCCCGACTCTAACCTGGACAGAAAAAAAACACACACACACAAATTGTTATATATTAACTTATATGAATGATCAATGAAGTGGAGAAAATGGCTTACATCAGAAGCTGAGACTTTGATTCCGCGGGATTGAAGTGTGGACCATGGAGCACGGAACAAGTCGAAGTTGGAGGAGGAAGCAAAAGAAGAAGAAGAAGAAGACAGTGGCAGTGAATTAGGGTTGAAAATGGAGAAAGAGGAGGAATAAGTAGAATAATGGGAATAAGATGAGAGTAATCTGAACAAGAGAGAGTTTGAAGGGAAAACCCTTTTGATCAGCCTCATGACGAAAGATATTTTACCAACTCAGAAGCATGAATAGAAAAAAAAAAGTGAAGGTGGAGCTACCGCCGACGGTGGAGTTGCGGAGACTGGCGGTGTGTGTTGAGCGGAGGTGTGAGGAAAGATAAGAAAATGGAGGCTGAGGTACGGTATAGTAGCGAGTGGAAGTCTGCAAACTTTTTTTTTTCGGTGTTATGGGTGTTCATAACTTCACGGATAGGATTTCCATACTCGCCCTATTTATCTAAAATTAATCTGAAAATTACGGATATAGATATACATCTGATTTACAAAGTTATTAGATAGAGAATTAAATTGTAAATTTTATGAAAGTATTCGTGTATTCGTAAAAATAAATAAATAAATATTTTTTATTTTTATTTTAACTAATAATTATTATATATTATATTATTTTATTTTTATTATTTTAAAAAAATATATTTAATATTATTTTAAAAATAAACATATTTAAAAGAATAGAAAAACAGATTTTATTAATTTTTTAAATAAAAATAAATTTTTAAAAAGTATTTTTATATTTTGCGGTATCCGATCTGCAAATGTGCGAATCGGATTAGATCCAATATAGAAAATTGCGTATATTGGATCCGATTCGATCCGATCATTTTAGAGCATATCAGATTGAGATTTTAGCCATATCCGATCTGCATTCATCCCTAGACTGAAGTTTGAAACTTCAATTTTCAAGTCCTAATAGGCCAGACCCATTCTAATTTGACAAGTCTCACCAGCAAATCCACCTGGGGCGACATCAGCATTTGTAGTGTTACAACTTAGAAATATAGTTACATCCGGGCTTAGTTCAAGCAACAATTATGGAGTTTTTTAATATGGTGTATTTGGGTGCAAAATTTGGCAAGGTCGTATACTAAAAAAAAGGGGACATAACATAGATACGAAGGTAACTGAGAAGGACATTGATCTAAAGTGGAAAGTCACTGACTTCTATGGATCTCCGGAAAGCCAAAACAAAAAGGTTAGTTGAAATATTTTAAATGCGTTTGGATGTAATTCTAGACTACCTTGAATTATTTTCGGAGATTTTAATCAGATGTTAAATCAAAATGAGAAGAGAGGAAGAAACATAATTGTACTATCTCAAGTAGAGAGCTTCGTAGAGGCCATACAATCAAATAGCTTGCTGGACCAGGCTTTGATGGTCATCCATTTATGTGGTCAAATGGGCAGTCGGGTGATAGGAACATCCAATAACGTTTGGATAGGGCCCTAACGAATGTAAAATGGAAAGAACTCTTTCCAATGACAACAGTCTAACACTTGGGAGAGTTCAAATTAGACCACAGTCCAATTCTAATAGACTCACAAGGCGAAAAGGGGAGAAGAAGGATAAGCGAGCACCGTTTCAAGTTTGAGGAGATTTGGTTATCGAATGAAGAGTGTTACAAGGTTGTTGAAGAATCTTGGAGAAATGACACAAGAACGCTTAAAGAAAACTTCGGGCAATGCGGAAAAAGGCTGGACAGATGTAGGAGGACAATTTCAAAAATATTCCAAAGAAGATTAGAGAAGAACAAAAGGAAGTAGCTCATTTACACTCAATCCCGCAAATTGAAGAGGTTTTGAGGAACCCCAAGGAATTAGAAGCTAAACTGGATGAATTATTGAAACTGGAGAAAATTTGATTGTCACAAAGATCTAGAGCCAATTGGCTAAGACATGGTAATAGAAATACGAAGTATTTTCACCAAAAAGCATCTCAAAGAAAATGAAGAAATAAGATCGAAGCGATAATAGATGATGCGAGAAGAAAGTTTGAAGATGAGGACAAAATTGAACGTGTGATGAGAAATTTTTTTGAATTACTTTTTTCATCGGAGAAGACAGTAAGGGAAACAGAGATCTGTGAAGTTGCCGGAAGCTGAATACATAAAGAGAAGTTCCAATTTCTAATAAGGATTTCTCTAGAGAGTAAGTGATGCAAGATCTCCAACAAATGCATCCGACAAAGGCCCTCGGGCCATATGGTATGCCAGCCCTGTTTTACCGAAATATGTGGCCTATAGTGGGGAAGAAGTAACTAGAATAGTGCTCAACATTATTAAAGAAGGTGTTGATCTAAAACCGATTAACCACAACTACATCTATATGATACCCAGGGTAGCTAAACCAAAGCATAGAAGGGAGTCCAGGCCTATCTCATTATGTAACGTGGTCATGAAGACAACTACCAAGACAATGGCGATTGGCGAATAGACTAAAGAGAATCCTACTTCAAATTGTAGGTAAAAAATCATAGCACCTTTGTTCCCCAAAAGCTTATTACAGATAATAGTTTGGTTGCATTTGATATCTTCCATTACATGAAGAAGATAAGGAAAATCAAGGGTATGTGGGGATGAAAATAGACATGGAGAAAGCTTATGATAGAGTCGAATGGAATTTCTTAAGAGAAGTCTTAATCTCTATGGGATTCTGGACAGGTGGGTTCAAACTATTTGGAGATGTGTGAGTACGACCCCTCTCTATATTACTGAATGGGGTGCCAGAAAAAGTCTTTCAACCAGGGAGAAGACTAAGGCAGGGGGACCAGATTTCCCCTACCTGTTCATTCTTTGTGCGGAGAAACTCTCCGGTAGTCTAAACAAAGCACAAGATGTAACACCCTACCACACAGAGCTTTACACCTAGGATGTAAAACAGAGGTGGCGATGCGCTATAACCTCTAAAAAATAGAATATAAATATACATAATATAGTTGAAAAGAAGGTTTGTCTATGAGCCTTTGAAAGAACGTTTTAAAGCAAAGTGTTAAACAGAAAAGCACATCACTCATGTAAGCGATAAACGTAATAAAGCTGGATAAGAGTAAAATAAGCATGAAAGTATATATATACAAAAGAGTTCCAAGATACAGATAGCAAAATTTCTAACCCGGTTCGCGAAGTTAAAAACCGGACAGAGCATATATACATATATATACACATTAGAATCCCAAAAGACCCAAAAAATAACCTACAAAACATGTTTCTCCAAATTCCACCCCTAAGAGGGATAAAACATAACATACATATGTAGTGGAGGAAAAAGTATATATATATATATACAAACCACATCATAACCAAACTAAAGTCCCAAAAGTACAAAAGAATCTTTGCTTTCGAAAGCTCCCAGAATGCTTCAGCGAGGTGCTGCCTGACCTGCATCTGAAAACCACAAATATTGTATAGGATGAGAACAGGGGGTTCTCAACATGGTAATGGTGCCCCATACATAAGATATAAGATCTCGGAAAAGTCAAAGAAAATTCTAGAACTTCGACGCTCAGATTATAAAACTTAAAGATTTAAAACTGAAACCATAAACAGAGTGATTCTCTAAGGCTTCCTAAACTTAACCAAAACTCTAATCAAAACCCTCAAGTCTCCGCCTTCCTCCAATCCTCCAAACTCTGGTAGAACCACAGAGACAAACAAACAGGCAAAGGAAGCACACATAGAATACAAATACAGCAGGTAGCAATTTAGCAAGTACGCATAATAATCACTTAGGCAAACCCAATTAATGCACAATCAAACAAAAGCATACAAATGCATATGATGAATGTCTATCCTACTAGCCATGAGCTCACGTGTCGGTTAACTGCCAGAACCCGACACATCCGGTAGCTAACCTGGATACAATCTCTCGACTACATATCTCCAAGAGGCATAAAATCAGGGGATTATTGCCCTACTACCTTTTCCTAGAGTCATATACTAGGAAAAAATAAATCGAGAAATTAGTGCCCTACCACCTTCCCCTAGTAAGGCCGTGACATACCAGACGGGAGATTAGTGCCCTACCACCTTGCAGATAGAGAGAGAAAGAATGTGAGGGAATACGTCGAGGAAGTAGTGTCCTACCACATTCTTCACATCCCACAAACACAATCACAAGGAATGCATGGAAAATGAATTGAGGGATCAGCACCCTACCGCCTTCCCCACATCCAACACATACATACCATCATCATGTTCATTCATTCTCAATTTCGTCATTATTACCTCTTTACATTTATTCATAATTATTGCATTTTCATACATAATTCATCATTTCAAATCTTACTTCACCCCCAAACTACCACCTTTTCCTAGCTTCATCTTATTACTAGATATATCACTAAGATCTAGGGGCTAAAAGAGTAAAAGTAGAGGACTAAAGGTTCGAAATTAAGCTTCAAAACACTAAATTCATGTTTGTTGGAACAGGGGATCATGCATACGCGTGGGCCACGCGTACACGTGGGAGGGCATTTTGTCCTTCATGCGTACGCATTATCTCGTTCGCGTATGTAGGTACACTGGACAGAATCAAATGTTAGCGTATGAAGTCCCATGCTCGCGTACGCAAGGGTCTCTTTTTGCCCATGATGCGTGCGCAGCACATGTTCGCGTACGCATGCATGCCAAAAAGAAATGCCCATCCGCGTATGGAGGGGTTTGTGTATGCATGCATTGCAGATTAGTCAAAAATAGTTAAGTCTGCAGGATTTCAATTTTATATATCAAACTTTCAACGCGCATAATTTTCGCATTTTAAAACATTTTTGATATATTCTTCAAACAATATAAACTTCACGAACCCAATTTTTTATATGAAATAAGTTTGAAATAATTTGGGAGTCCGGAAGCTAAATTATAGCTCGCCAAAGTTCGGTCAAAAATCAAATTTTCACAAACGGTCACAAACCTCTATTTTCACCAAAAATCAAACTCAATATCAACTTTCTATACACATAAACAACACCACAACATACCAATTCAGCATTACAACCCCACATTCTACCAAAATCAATCATACCTCAGTCTTGCATACAAATTCTTCCAACATTTCCAATAATAACATCAAAATCATTAACCTTAACATATCCACCATCAACATTCTCAATTACATATATGCACTACGTAAACCACGTTATCACATTAAAATATAAAAACTTAATACCCAAACATAATAAATCAATAATTTCACTAGAGTTAAAGGATTCTCACCTTACCCAAGCACCAAAAAGGCAAGATTAAACATTTTTCCCAAGCTAGCTTGAGCCTAAACATCACAATTTAACCAAATTTCAACACATACACTCATTTATTTTCAAAATTAAGGGAGAGTGGATGAGAAGAGAATAGTGAGTTATTTACCAAATTGTTCCATGGATTTTGTAGAACTCGTCGCAATGAACGCATGGCAGCAAACGGTGTGGCGATCGGAACTTCGGATCAAAAGTTATGTGAGGTTGAATTATTGAGTGAGGGTTTGTGTCTTTTGGAAACTCTCCTCTTCTTGGACATGCTTCAACGTGTTTCTCATTTGAGGAAGAGAAGAAGGGCTGAGCTTTTTTGTGTTGTATTGAATTGGGTTGGGCCTTGGTCCAATACGGGTCCGGTTCACCCAATTCGGCCCGTTTGGCCCAGTTTTGGGCCAAATTCTTTTAAATTAGTATCAAAATTCTTATTTTAATAAGCCCTATCTCATTCAACTATAAAATTCATATTTCTAGTTTTCTAATTAATTATTAACTTATTGGCTAATTATTTATTAATTTTTGCGGGTTTTACACAAGATAACGGACATATTCAGGGAATCAAGATAGCCAAACAACCAAGAAAAAAAAAAACCATCTATTCTTCCTAGACAATTGTATTTTATTCACTAGGGCCTTTGATTAGCCAATTCAAGCTGTGATGGAAGTACTGATTTTTTACCAAAATGCGTCAAGACAACGCATCAACCTAGAGAAGTCGGAGATGTCTTTTAGCCAAAACATTCCTACTAACAAACAGATGATCATCCAAGATCGGATGTGATTTAAGACAGTGGAAAGACACTTGAAGTACTTAGACCTACCAACTTTTGTGGATAAATCTAAGAAGTTGATTTTTGAGTTTGTTTAAGAGAGAGTTTGTAAGAAACTCAGAGGTTAGAAGGAGACTACATTATCAAGAGTGGAAAAGGAGATTCTTATAAAGTCAGTTGTTCAGGCTATCCCAACTACATAATGGGCTGTTTCAAGTTGGCGAATAACCTCTGTAGCCTTATAGAGGCAATAATTAACAGATTCTATTGGGGTTCGAGGGAGGGTGAGAGAAAGATACATTGGGTCAGATGGGAGAAATTGTGTTTACCTAAAGACAGAAAAGGTTTGGGGTTAAGAGAAGTGAAGGCTTTCAATTTGGCGCTGCTGGCGAAACAAAGATGGAGAATGATCAACAACCTAGACTCATTGGTAACAATAATTCTAAAAGATAAATACTTTAATAGAAAGTCCTTCTTAAACTCGGATCTGGACTGGGTACCAAGCTACACTTGGAGAAGCATATGGCAAGCTAAGGGCATTATTGAGAGAGGTGGATATTGAAAAATAGGAGATGGAAGAAATGTCAGTATCTGGAAGGATCATGGCTTCAGAAACAAAACGGCTCCAAGCCATAGACTCCACCAAATACTCTGGAATTAATAGCACAAGTAGCATAACTCATTCAAACAGGAGATAGGAGTTGGAATAAAGATTTAATAGAACAAATATTTCTACCATTTGAGAGCCAACAAATCCTAAATATTCCAATCCCAAGAACAGACTAACCAAATAAAAAACAGCTAAAGATGGCATTTTCAAAATAAAATTAGCATACCATGAAATTAAAGCCACAAATCAGAACCAGCCCACAAACACAGAGAGTAAAGGAAGAAAGGAGGTTACCTGGAAAGAAGTCTGGCAAATTAAAGTAACCCAAGATCGAAGAACTTTCTTTGACCTTTGATACATGGATCCCTTCCTACAGAAAAAAATCTCCGTAGAAGAGGAATGATGAGAGCTCTGTTATGTATTAGATGCTGGAACGAGGAAGAGACAGAAAGCAACATAATTCGGGGATGTTGGTTCGCAAAGATGTTCTGGTTTGCAACTCCATTGCTGCTGAGAACGGAAGATGAGGCTGAAACTACTCTGAAGGAATGGGTTGCTATGTTGTTGGGGAATCTGGAAGAGAAAGAAAAAAATGATACTCTGTACCCTTGATGCACCATCTGTGGATTGCGAGAAATAGAAGAACCTTCGAAGGTAGAGAAGACATAATTGAAGTAGAAGTGGAACATGCAAAGCGACTAAGCGAGTAGTGGACGAATTTTGAAAAACTCAAGAACCGGAAAAGGAGAGAGGCTCTGTAATGACCACCACCCAAATGAAGCATAATTGGGAACCACCAACTACCACTCTCGTTAAACTTAATGTGTAGCCATATCCAATAGTAATAATGGAGGAGTGGGGCGGTGGTTAGGAATAGTATGAGCCACATTCTTATTGCAGCAATTTGGCCCATAACACAACCACTTGAGGCCCATGAAGCGGAGGCTTTTGCAGTATATTTGGAGATGAAGCTAGCCAAAAAAATGTTGCTTTATGGAGATTGTTGTAGAGAGTGATTGCATAGAAGTGGTAAATGCACTCAAATACGGTAGACTAAACCTAACCCGTTTCAAAACTTTTTGTAGTAGATGCTTTATCTTTGATGTGTAACTTTAGATTTGTGACTTTCACTCGTGTTAAAAGAAGTGAAAACAAAGTAGCTCATGAATTAGCAAAAATAGTCCTTATCAATCCTAATACTGTGTGGATGAAAGAGGCTCTTAACCATGTTTAAAACTTGGCTTGGCTGGACATTATAGCCCATGTGGAATGAAAGTCTCTCTTTTTGTCAAAAAAAAAAAAAAATAGAGCATCTTAGGAAGAACCTATCTAAATTAAGTTTTGTGCAAGATTAAAAGAAAATTGCATAGGTACCACATTGATATTTTAGAGAGATGAATTCTTTTCCCCTTAACTGCCTATCATTATTAAAAAAAAAGTGCAACTCCTTCTGTATCCACCAAAACTATAATCATGCATAGTGCGACTCCTAGCTTTTTTGAAGTATGATCTCTATGACTCATAGTGGTAGGAATGGTGACAGCCAGGGACGGACCTATATACATTGTAGTGGGGCAACAATTTGAAATTTTTTTGAGTAGTATATGATAATAATATTTATTTGCACCCATTAAATTATTGAATTTGACTCACAGTAATTTTTTTACTCAACTTTTGGTACTTAATAGTCATTTAAGAATTTCATATCAAATGCTTATTAGAATTATCAATTCTCAATTTAAATAAGATTAGTGTTCTTTTTTAAAAATAAATTCAAAAGATATTATTTATCTTTTTTCAACTATGAATATCAATGAGAGTTGGCTTTTGATTGTATAAAGAGTGAATTTATAAATATTTGTTTAGTGATATATATATAAGAGACATTTCGATTGTATTGTTAAAAAAAGATTACTCAATTTTTAAAAATATGAAACCTAAAAATAGAATTATAAATTATACATTATTATTTAAATTATTATTTTAGTATTTTAACATATTTGATAAATTTCTAATAGTAAATATAAAAATACTAGAAAAATAAAATAAACATATTTTTTGAAAATTATAATTTATATTTTTTTAAAGATTAAAAAAAAAAGATATTTTTCACATAATAAATAAAAAAAAGTACTTTTATATTATTATGTGCAAATATAATTGATAAATAATTTTTTTATATAAGATATCCAAACATAAAATTATTTTTATTTTTTATAAAGTATTTTAAAAAAATAGCTCAACAAAAATATTTTCTTAAAAAATTGACCCAAACAAAATCCTTTATCTTGTAATACTAATTAACTTTTTGAGTTGTATGTTTATGCTTAAAAAAAAGTAAAAAATAAACCGTCGAAGAGAGAAAATTTGAAATAAAATGGCATTACAAATTTATTTCTGTATGTTTTTAAAAAGGCAAATATAATAAAAAAGATACCATATTAAAATAAAATATTTTTAATTAAAATATTATTAAAAAGATAGCATAGCTAATATTTTATATTAAAATTTTATGTATTTATTTTATTATATACTAAGAAATAAATACATAATAAAATAATTATAACTTTTTTTAAAAACTATATTATGAAAATATTTTTTATTTATATATTTATTTTATCTAAATATATTATTTGATTCTTACTCTAATAATATAAAGTGCTTATATAAATATATGTTTAAAAAAATATTTTTAATTTTACTTCTATTTCTCAAACATAAAAGTAGGTGGCCAACGATCACTCAAATTACATAGTCTTTTTATATTCATTTAAGAAATTGCAGGTTCGAGTCTCTTTACCTTTGATAAAAAAAAGATCATTATAATTTTAAGTAGTCTTATATTTATTAATATTGGATATATTTAATAAATAAAATGATAATTAATAAGACATGAATTCTATTTGTTCATAAAAATAAAATTATGCATAAAAAAAATTAAATTAATAATTGTATATTTATTTTATATATTTTATATTTTAATATGTATTTATTATTTGTAACTGATTTTTTATGCACTTAGCATATGTGTTTAATTGTTTGTTTATTTATACTTATGTTGGCGCGTCCATGTGAGTGGTTCCGGAGTTAAGTAGGATCGGCGGTAAGAGGGTCCTGAATCTGATTCGGGAATTTGTAAATTGAAAAAAATTGGAATGCAGAGTTAACCACTACAGTAGCTCCAGCTGCATAGCTGAACCACGTAAACCGTCAATTTCAACAAAACAAATCATAAACCCTCTTTCTGCCGATCGAGACGCTGCTCAAACCCTAATTCCCCAATTCCTCCCAAAACCTCATATTCCAGTTATGTGGACCAATGTCTTCAAAATCGTATGTTTTCTTCCAATCCCTCTGATTTTTTTTTAATAATTATTTTTTGTCTACAGCTGTTTCCTTGCTATGGTCCGAAACAGAGAGTCATAGATGATGCTATGTGCTTTTCATTCTCTTCATTGCTGTTTTTGGATGAGTGAATAGCTTCATCTGGTGCTTTGATCCTGATTGGGTGGACAAGACCAAAGAGTGGCTTTTGGATCCTGCAAATAATCTATTTGCTCTGTCTTGTCAATTAGTGGCATTAATGCAGTTCTTAGCCCTGTCAACCTTTTTAATAAAAGGATTGCCCGAAATAATTGAGAATTTAAACTTGTTTCTTTAGTGGGAGAACGGTATCAGTATAGAAACTGAGAGTGAATGGTTATGGAGTAAACCTTGAATTTTAGTTAGCTTTTGTTATAGACTAATATATATGTAATGATTTCTGCTTTGTTAATAATTGCTCATATTTCTTTATTTAAGTTTTCATGCTGTTGCAAATTTGTGCAGGGAGGTCTGCATCAACTATCATGGTTTCAGTTCCTCCCTAATGAACCTGATCCGTGCTTTCTACCTGATAAAAGGTTAAATTTGCATTGTTTCTCCATTTTGATTCATTTTGCTTCAATTTGCCCATAAGTTTTCTAATCTTTTATGTTTGTTTATCTTTTTACTATCACTAATGCTGTCTTGTGTTCGAACAGCAATAAAGTGGACCAGAAGGATGCTGCAATGTTAGCGGTGATTTCATCGCATCTTCAATTGCAGAAGGAAGGATTTCTCAGCGCATGGACTAATTCTTTTGTTGGACCTTGGGATCCATCTCAGGGTTTGCATAATCCTGGTAGAGATTGCTGACCGAATGGTTTTTGTAATAATGTGCTATTTGTTATTTGCTTTGTGGGCATGAATGCAACTATCTACATGTTTTCTTTTTCTTTTTTTTTGGTACGTTATGTACCTGTTTTCTAATTATGCAAATATGTCCTTGATACCTTCTACATCAAACATGCAGATGAAAAGATTAAGCTTTGGCTTTTTATTCCGGGGCGTCACTCTTCAGTTATTGAGACTGCTCAGTCAGCAGTATCTGGATTGAGAGGTATCAATGCTACTAAACTTTGTTATGCTCACGTCTTTCCTTTAGAGGTAGTAGAATTGTAATTATATGCCCTAACATTTTCTAATTATTATATTTTTTTGGGTAAAAAATATTCAATGAAGTTGTTGCTTCTGGGCTCTGGTTAGCTCCTGGGGATGTAGAAGAGGTTGCTGCTGCTCTCTCTCAGGCTTTAAGGAATTGTATAGAAAGGTTTGCGTCCCATCCCTTCAAAGTCAAATTATTCTTGATTAGTTCCTGCCATTTTATCTTATTTAATTTTGTAGGGCACTTAATGGGCTTTATTACATGAGATTTGGAGAAGTATTTTCAAAGTTTCATCATTTTCAAAGTGAAGAGCTATTTAGGTATGTTTTATCCACATTCATTCATTGTTGCATAAAATAATAAATTGAGGTGATAGGCTAAATAAATTATGCAGGTTAAGTGGAAATTGTATGTTCGTTCTCACTTTAGAACTTCGACTAGAATACCTGGCTTGTAATTGTAAAGCTACTTACCATATTGCGTTACCCCATGATATGACCTTTTGCTATAATTAGGTCTAAGATACTACAGTTACAATTTCATAATTTGAATTCGCTAATGCATGCTTGCATGTTTCTGATACATACAGGAAAGGACAACCTACAGTTGAGTTCGTCTTTGCTGCAACTGAGGAGGCAATCTTTGTACATGTCATAGTTTCCTCAAAGTATGGTGCTAAATATTTAGTTGGTCAAAAGTATTACCAAATCTTATGTTCAAATATTTAAATATTGTTTTCCGATTTTCCCTTCATACAGGCATATCCGAATGCTTTCCTCTGGTGATCTGGAAAAAGTATTGAAGCATTCTATGGAGGCGAAATATAGACTACCAGGTTGATATGATTTCTTTCTGAAGTTTATTATTTGTTTGAAGTAGTCAGAGTTACTATTCTCTGATCATTTTCTTTGATATGCTATATTAGCGGTGTTAAAATATTTTGGTTATGCTTGTGTTTTTTTCGGCCAGTGAAAAGAACAGTGGTAGTATTTTCAAACTTTATTTGGTATGGCATTTTATGTCATTACCTTTGCTAATTATCGCCAATGTTTCTTTTGAGATGTATCAGAAGTAGGTTAAGAGCTTTATTGTACTCTGTCTTGGAGATTTTGTTATGGATGCTCAAATGAATTTAAAGGGGTTTCTGTCACTCACTCGGATAACTTTATTGAAAAAAATTCTTTTACTATAAAAAGGAGAGAATTAATTCATTATCTTTTCTATGTCAATTTTTTGTCACCCTCTATTTGTCACTGTCTATATTTCTTTTACATTATTCTGTTCTGTTTTCAGTTGTCATACCATATTTTCATGCATTTGTTTTTTTTTTTTAAATATCGTAAAGGGTTAGATTAATACAGCTTCTGATGTTTAATTTCATCTTTATATCATCACGTGACAGTGATCGTTTCTCCTCATGGAATAAGAGGCAGCCTGGTTGGTAGTTCTCCAAGTGATCTTGTCAAGCAAAGTTATTTCAGGTCCTTACTCTGACCTTATGCATTTGCATTTGATATATGGTGAATTATGTATGATAGTATCCATACCTGAATTCCATTTTATATTTTTAATTTTCTTTTATAGCAGTTCCTCCAAGTTTAGGGCATCAAGTGGAATTATAGGTCTTCCAAATCATGTTTCCCAGGGTGTTGGTTGCCAGCTTAGGGGCCAGAATTGTTATGTTGAAGTAAGTCTTGGGTTCCCTCGCTTGGGAACTGACAAGGCGCTGCAGTCAAACAAGAATAGTGTCAGGAATTTATCCAAACTTCATGTTGCTGAATCTCCTGCTGCTGGGCGGAGTGATCATAAGGGTTCACCAGATCATTTGTCTGATTGTGAGAAAACATTTCTCTATCCTGCTGAGGCAGTTCTTGTGCCAGTTTTACAAACGTCCTTAGCAAGGTCATCTTTGAGAAGGTATTGTTATTTCTATGTGTATATGCTTGTGTATTTCTTATTTTATTTTCTACCTTTACTTGATTTGGAGGAAATGTGATTGTCCTTTTTTGTCTTTCAACAAAAATTCATTTAGATTGAATAAAAATTGAGAGGAAATAGGGCAATAAAAGATACTCCACAAATTTAAGGGGCAGTCCGGTGCACAAGCATCCTGCATTAACGGAGGGTCCGGGGAAAAATTTTAAACAACAAAAGAAACAGATAAAACATTACTGGAGCAAAGTTGCTATTCCCTCTGGATATCTATTAGGCAAATCTCTTTGAGAAGTGCTTAACCTCATAAAGAAGCTAATTGTCTAACCTTGTTTCAAATTTAGCTTCTTAGAAACTCAGACAGATAGAAACTTAAGCATTATGCTCCAATCATGCTACCAAATAGCAGTGTAGATTGCATAGGATTAGAAAGGTGGACAGTGTGTGTTAGAGCACAGCTTCCGTACTCCATCTCCTTTGAATGGAGATACTGTTTTTGAGTTATTTCTTGTTTACAATTTGTAATATATATTGTCATTATGCTTGGCCTGTTGTATGACTTGTCTAAAAGAGCTGTGTGATTCTTTCAGATTTTGGCTGCAGAATTGGATGGGACCATCCCTACCTGGTTCCTCGTCCTTTATTCACTGGTTTGCTCTCTAACTCTCTCTCTCTCTCTATCTGCAGATGCTTCTTGCGTTTTTCCTGTTTTCTTTGATTAATTAGGTCAATTCTGAGCTCTATACCATGTTATGGCTTCTTTTTTGTTTTCTGCTGAATGCTGTATGTCTCTGGAATGAGGATAGGCTGGAATAGAAAGTTATATTGCTATTTTTGAGTTTTTTTTTGGGTCTTGAGTTTTCTGTTACAATGCATATCATGATGTTGCAGGGGCTGATTTTTCCTTAAAAACAAAAAGAGTTGGATAAATTTTTCTCGTTTCTCAAGCTCTTCAAACTCTTAAATTTTCATTTGTCTTCTGCAGTGCTGCTAATGTGGATTCTGTAGAAGATCCTTGGGCTGAAATCAATGGATCCCGCATGCAAAATAGTTATGACAGTAGTAGCAATAGCAATAGTAGCAGTATTAGTAGCATAAGTGCCAGCTCTAGCGATAGTGATTACAAAACTACAGGACCAAATGAACTGGAGGCGGATGCTGATTCTTTAACATGTAGACAGTCTGTGGTATCTTTTGGCGATCAGTTGGAAAGTGATGGCCCTAAGTTGGTATGTTCTTATTTGCCCTTTTTGAAAGTTATCTTTGATTTTGATATTTTTGACATAAGATTTATGATCACAGTGAAAGATAAGTAATTGTAGTTTGAAGGATAATGATAAAAATGAAAATGAAAATAAAGCAACAAAGCAAAAATGGCAGCATCATTGACTCAAATGAGAGAAAGTTGCGCCAATTCCTCTACGTGTCTGCTATGGACTCCTGGAATGGACTGTGTTTTTCACACCAAATAGAAGCTAATTTGGTAATCTTATCCAAATTCTGCTGTTGGATTAATGAAACCTTTTAAATGAAAATGTTTAATCTTACCCTTTAGCAAAGTGCTCCAAATATTAACAGGTTTGCACATTGTGATGAAAACTTAGCCTGCTTTTTTTTTTAAAAAATCAAAACCACAAAACGTAGTCACCGTTTTTCTCCATTTTATGCATGAATCTCTTAGTGTGGGCTGTCATGCTGCTATCTTGTCACAGATTAAAAGAAAGAAAAATGTATCACTTGAAGTGTCTGAATATTATGTATATTCAAATGTACAGGAAATCATCTCTTTATAGAGGAATTACAGAAATAGAAATAACTAAAAAATAGGAAAAATACTAGCCTAAAATAAGGAAAGATTTCTAATCATAAAATCCCTAAAAATAAGCTAAACTAAAACTGGAAAGGATATTATAATTAATTCTATTTACAGAAAAGATTCATGAAATAAATTAGGAATCTGATTTTGATTTGATCTAGTCAACACTCCCCCTCAAGCTGGCTTGAAGATATCCTTCATTGACAGCTTGCTTATTATGCTATCAAAGGTCTTCTTGGGTAATCCTTTAGTTAGAACATCTGCCAATTGTTCCGTGGTCGGAACATATGGGATACAAATCTGTCCTCTCTCAATCTTTTCCTTTATAAAATGCTTGTCAACTTCAACATGTTTAGTTCTATCATGCAGAACTGGATTATGGGCAATAGAAATTGCAGATTTGTTGTCACAATACAACTTTATTGGTGGAGAAATGGGAACCTTTAGTTCTTGTAGGATTTTCTCTACCCATAGTGCTTCACATATTCCATGAGCCACTGCTCTAAACTCAGCTTCTGCACTACTTCGTGCCACAACACTCTGCTTTTTACTCCTCCAACTAACCAGGTTTCCTCCAACAAAGGTGCAATACCCAGATGTTGACCTTCTATCCATGACATTCCCAGCCCAATCTGCATCCGTATAGATTTCTACTTGAAGATGTCCATAGTTTTTGTAGAGTAACCCTTTCCCAGGCGACCCCTTCAAGTACCTTAGGATTCTAAAGACAGCATCCATGTGTTCTCGGCCAGGTGAATGCATAAACTGGCTTACCATGCTCACAGCAAAGGCTATATCCGGGCGTGTATGGGATAAATAGATTAGCCTCCCCACTAAGCGCTGATATCTCCCTTTGTCCATTACATTTTCTGGTTCAGCTGGCTTCAATTTTAAGTTAGGCTCTATAGGTGTTTCAGCAGCTTTACAACCAAGTAATCCCGTCTCTTTTAAAAGATCTAGGATGTACTTTCGTTGGTTCATAAAAATGCCTTTCTTAGACCTTGCAAATTCAATTCCAAGGAAGTATTTTAATGAGCCAAGCTCTTTGATTTCAAAAGCTTTGGCAAGCTTTTCTTTCAAGTCTTTTAGCTCCAAGCTATCATCACCTGTCAGAATAATGTCATCCACATATACAATTAAGATGGCAGTTTTATTAACTGCTGAGTGTTTATAGAAAAGTGTATGGTCAGCTTGGCTTTGAGTATAACCAAGTCCCTTCACCACCGTTCCAAGTCGTTCAAACCAAGCTCTTGGGGATTGTTTCAATCCATAGAGAGATTTCTTTAGTTTGCACACTTTATTCCTCCCTAATTCAGCCTCAAATCCAGGTGGAAGTTTCATGAACACCTCTTCCTCTAGCTCCCCATTCAAGAAAGCATTCTTTACATCCAATTGATGTAAAGGCCAATTGTAATTCGCAGCAAGAGATAAGAGAATCCGCACAGAGTTGAGTTTAGCAACTGGAGCAAAGGTCTCTCGATAATCTACTCCATAGGTTTGTGTAAATCCCCTAGCTACTAACCTAGCCTTATACCTCTCTATGCTTCCATCAGCATTGCACTTGATGTTGAAAACCCAGCTGCAGCCAACCAATTTTGCATTCTGTGGCAGATCTACAATCTCCCAAGTTTCATTCTTCTTGAGTGCATGCCACTCTTCCATCACTGCTAATTTCCAATTGGGATCATCTAGTGCTTCCTCTATATTCCTAGGCTCAAACAGATTTGTAATTTTAGAAGTAAAAGCTCGATATTTTTGAGAGAGATTTTGGTAAGAGACATAATTGGAAATAGGATGGTTGGTGCTGGTTTTAAGTACCTTTTTGGTGCAGGTTCTGGTTTCTTTCCTAAGGGCTATTGGCAAATTATTATTAGAAGTGACAATTTCAGATTTACCTGGAAGATCTTCAGGTACTACAGTTGGGCCGTCTTCCGGGTTTTCAGATTGGGTTGGTACAGAGATGATGGGCTGGTCTCTATTCTTCTTGGGATATTTCCGAACATAACATCGAAGCTCCTTTTCTGATTGTGGTATTTCTTTTTCTATTTGTATTCCAACTAGTTCTGGCACAATTTCAGAATTGATTTCCACATTTTTCTTTGCAATTATTTCAGAATTTGTTTGATCAGTGAAAGTTGTATCCTCAATATGTAAGATAGGAGTGGGTAAAGGTTCATGCAAAAAATTTTCTCCCCTTGAACTCTCCCCCTGAAGAAATTTTTTCTGAAAAAGTGTTTCATGTTCCAAAAAAGTAACATCCATGCTTACATGACATTTTTTTGTGTGTGGATTGAAACATTTATAACCCTTTTGACTTGGGGAATAGCCAATAAAAATGCATTTTTCTGCCCTTGGATCAAGTTTACTTCGGGGTGAAGGTGTATGCAAAAATACAGTACAACCAAATACTTTTAAAGGTAAATCAGAATACAATCTACATGTTGGAAAATTCTTTTTGAAAGTATCCAACTGTGTGCAGTAATTTAACACACGCGTAGGCATTCGATTTATGAGATAGGCTGCTGTTAGGACAGCATCCCCCCATAAATACTTTGGAACATTACCCTCAAACATAATGGCACGTGCTACTTCAAGAAGATGTTTATTCTTCCTTTCAGCAATGCCATTTTGTTGAGGTGTATTGGGGCATGTAGATTGATGTTGAATACCTTTTTTTTGAAGAAATTCACCAAGATTTTTGTTAAAGAATTCAGTACCATTATCACTTCTTAAGATTGAAATTTTTGTGTCAAATTGAGTTTCTACCATTTTTGAAAAATATTGAAAAATTTTAGAAACCTCAGATTTTTCATGCATGAGATAGATCCAACATAGTCGTGTGTGGTCATCGATAAAAGTCACAAACCATTTCTTTCCAAATTGGGTTGTTATTTTCGATGGACCCCATACATCACTATGAATCAACTGGAAAGGTTTAGATGCATGATAAGGTTGAGAGTAATAAGGAACTCTATGACTCTTTGCACGAATACAACTTTCACATTTAAGTAAGGAAGAATCAATATTCTTAAACAAACTTGGAAACAAATGTTTGAGATATGGAAAATTAGGGTGTCCTAGTCTATTGTGCCAGAGCATTATTTGGTCCTTTATAGACATAGAACTATTACCACTAAATCCTTGAGCTACTTTATCTTCCGAAATATCCTCAAAATGATAGAGCCCGTCCATCATCTTAGCACTGCCAATCATCTTCCCCGAAGTTCGGTCCTGAAAAATACCATGAGTATCAAAGAATGTCACAGCACAATTGGAATCCTTGCAGATTTTACTAATAGAGAGGAGATTACAAGACAGCTTTGGTACATGTAGGACATTTTTTAGGTCAATGTTTTTGGACAATTTAATGGTACCTTTTCCAGCAATGGATGAAAAACTACCATCAGCAACTCTAATTTTCTCATTTTCAAAAGAAGGAGAATAAGTTTTAAATAAAGGAGAGAGGCTGGTCATATGGTCAGATGCACCTGAATCGACAATCCATGGTGCATTCAAGTTTGAGGTGCAGTTAAGGGACATAGGAATACTAAAATTACCTGTTTGAGCCAAAGAACCACTAGGAGTACTAGATAAAGAACTGGAATTTAACAGCCTTATGAGCTGCTCAACCTGTTCAGCCTCATGATTAATGACTGAGGAACTGTCAGCCATATCTATAAATCAGAGGCACAGTGCAGAGATTCTGCTCTGATACCAACTTGAAGTGTCTGAATATTATGTATATTCAAATGTACAGGAAATCATCTCTTTATAGAGGAATTACAGAAATAGAAATAACTTAAAAATAGGAAAAATACTAGCCTAAAATAAGGAAAGATTTCTAATCATAAAATCCCTAAAAATAAGCTAAACTAAAACTGGAAAGGATATTATAATTAATTCTATTTACAGAAAAGATTCATGAAATAAATTAGGAATCTGATTTTGATTTGATCTAGTCAACAGTATCCTTTGGTGCCTGTTATGAGTATGGGATAAATTATAAATAAATTCCAGTATAAATACTACGGCGATGCATTTTTCATACAGTCGGTGGGCCAGTTAAGCATTTTCTCTGCAAAATAGTAACGCAGTGATGCTTAGAACATCATAAGTTGGCCACTTGTTTGATGATATCGATATCAAGGTGGCTTAATTATTGTTTTAATATGAATTGATAGAACTGCTTATTATACGTATTGAATTTAAATTATATTATTTGTTGAGAAGAATGATTGTGTCCTCACAAAGAAAGCAAAAAGTTAACAACCAAGTCTTTAGTGGATAATTCATGTAAGAAAGCATAAGCAAAATGCCAAAGGGATGCCATAAAGGAGTTATGAAACACTGTTTGACATTATTCAATATTCTGTGTATTATTATAGGCTTCTTGAGGAAGTAGTATTTTCAATTTTCCTCTTTGCTGATCCTTACTTCATGAAATGTGTGGTGTTATGATGGCTCTAATTTCTATGCAGGGTTCTAAGCGATCTCGAGCGGGGGTGACAGAATCATTAAGTACAGCTACAAATGTCCCTATGCAAGATGCTTACATGTCAGATTTTGGTTCCATGGAAGTTAACAATTCAGCCATCACAGGAGTAGGAAATGAGCCAATTGGGTCTTATTGGGACTGGGGTGATGATGATAGAGGAGTGGAAATGGATATTCAAGCCCTTCTTTCTGAGTTTGGTGATTTTGGTGACTTCTTTGAAAATGATGTTTTGCCTTTTGGAGAGGTATAGTGAGAATTCCTTCATTTGATGCACAAATTTTTCTTTTTAAAAGTCTGAGTTGTAAGAGCTGTTAATTGTGACTTCAATGTTTAGACATTCTGCAACACGCTCAAGCTCTTTTAAATAGTAAATTTTTTATTCAAATCATTACATTGTATACACTTGACCTATCATTATCTATTGCCATCTACTTGTTCAAATAGTTATATTTTTTTCTCTCGTCATTATTGTACAAAACCTGAACCTTCCTACTTTTATCTATTTTTGTATTTTTCAAGTCAAGGTGCGAGTATGACATTGTCCTTTGGTTAATTGCCTAACTTCTAAAATTTCCAATAATTACTGAGAATCTTATTTGTTAACACTAGCACATGGAGACTGCAAATTCAGAAGCTTCATTTTACATTCTAGCATTGTTTTCTCTTGCTTCTTGGTCTCTTATTGTGTTCAATTTTATGGCAAAAGCCCCCAGGAACTGCAGAATCTCAGGCACTTATGTTTTCTGCCCCGGATTGTGGAGATGTCAACAGCAGTCCTGTTGGAGTCATGGATGTTTCAGATCAAATGCTTTTGCCTGTTGGATTTCCTTCCTTTGAGAGTTTTGACCCACCTCCTCCAGCAGCCATGGAGGAATGCCTCAGCAAAAGTCAAGATAATTTGAACAATTCCATGTTATCGGGTCCAGTCAATCAAACACAATTGTCGTATACAAGGGAGTTTGATCATATAATGAAAACTGAAGCGATGATGACATTTGCTCCTGAATTTGGAGCTGTTGAGACTCCTTCGAGTGAGTTGTCCACAACATTATTCAAAAGCCCATATTTTCCAAAATCACGAAAAGCAGATAGTTCAAATTCTAGTACAAACAGTTACTTATATGGTGCAGCCCCGCCCTCTTCTCCCTGCATTGAAGGATCAGAAGGGAAGAATGGAATGGTTATCAATAGCAAAACATGTTCTGGAACACATGATGCAACTATGAATCTCCACTCAAAGAATTACTATACTTATATAGAGTCCAGGAAAGACATCAATGATAAAAAAACAGTTACATGTAAGAATGACAGCATTGTTAAATCTGACGGCATGGTATCACCTCCATTCTCAAACATAGGTCCTAATGCTGTAGCCAAGTCTGGCTTGAAGATGAATGAAGGAACACTTGAATCAGAACATTTGCTTCTATCCGCCAAAACTCTGTTGGCAACTGATGTTATGTGTGTTATGTTTCAAGCTTCGATGTGCAGGCTACGACACACGCTCTTATCTTCCAGCAACATTATGCCTCTTGGTTTCGGTAGGCCAACTGGGGTTGCATTTTTTAATCAGCTTCCTGGTGACCCGAGTACCACCACAGAAAACATATCGGGCAAGTATGAGGTGAAGAAGAAAGAAAACATACCTGTTAGAATTGCAGGTGATATTGAAGGAGGAATGCTTGATGGGCACCTCAATGCACCTGTTGGTGTCTGGCGCACTGTAGGAGTTTCGAAACCCATGAAACCTTCAAGTTCACCAAACATGGAAGTTGGTCCTTCTTATTCTCATAATTCATTCAGTGATGAAGGTCTCCTTTCTTACAGTCAACGGAAACCACTTCAGGAACTTCTTGATGGGATTGCATTGCTTGTCCAACAAGCTATTTCCTTTGTTGATTTGGCCTTGGATGTGGATTGTGGTGATGGTCCTTATGGTTTGCTCGCACTGCAAGAACAGTGGAGGCGTGGATTTTGTTGTGGTCCTTCAATGATCCATGCTGGCTGTGGGGGAACACTTGCTTCTTCCCATTCTCTTGACATTGCTGGTGTGGAGTTAGTGGATCCACTTTCTGCTGATGTAAGCTTTTACTGTATATATGACTCAAAATTGCACCTTTTGTTTCGTATCAATTTGTAAAGAGTTGAACCATGCATGCCTCTCTTGCTAGGAAAAGAGGTTGGGTTTTTGTTTTGGTACTTATATGTAGTGCTAATGCTGAAATAAGCTAGCTTGTTAAAGTTATCCTTGTTCAGATGCAAAATCAAATTGATTTGAAATCCTTGATTTGGTGTGGAAAATGTGGATAATTGTTATCTATAACTGTCACTTTGACAAGGGCATGCCACTTGGTAGTTATGGATTAGAAACTAACTAGATACATTGAATAATGTGTTTTGGTAGAAACTTTACATGGATTTTTCTTGTAAATTGTGATTCTTTTAGGCACATAATTCAGAGCACATGTAGCATGTGTTTCATGTTAAAATGTGTTAGGGACTTTGGTAATATAGGATTCCTATTGCCCAGAGTCCTATGTCAAGTAGTATGGGGTGTTGGTTGTGGTTAAATAGAGTTGTTCTCCCCCTTATCAGTTATCTTTCGAAGGTGTGGTTCCCCGTTTTCCTTATGTGCTTGTGCTTTGCACATAACTGTGACCTGCTTTCCTATCTAATCTTGGATACCACCCAGCCTAGTTTTTTTTTCCCTGTACATCACACTTTCATGCTGTCTTTTCAATATTATGGTTTCTCCAACTTGTTTAGCAAATAAGCAACGTCCATGTCATGGATATGTTTTGAAATTTTGTTTTGCAGCTCCAAATGCCTTATTATCTATGCTGAGGGGCAATTTAAAGTTTGGCTGAGAAAAAACAAAAGCCTTTCCCCACTTTGTTCTTGTTTACCAAACAAGCACTCTGTCTTTGATGTGAGGACTTTATTTTTGATAAGATACAAATTCCTTTTTGGTAGTCTTTTGGGGATACTTAAGTTTGGTTAATGAGTATCTTGCACCGAATGATGCTGTAGATGGTTTCTATTTTGGTTTATATACTTATGTTGTCAATGTTTATGAACTTCCAGGTTCATGCATCTACTGTGATCAGTTTACTGCAGTCTGACATAAAAACAGCTTTGAAATCTGTATTTCCGCATTTGGAAGGGCCACTTTCTGTGACTGATTGGTGCAAAGGACGCAATCAATCAGTTGACACTGGAAGTATACTTGATGGGGTTTCTGCTGAGTCTGGCATTAGTGAATGTAGGGATTCCTCAGAACCAATGAGTCCATCCCAGTCATCTATTGGTGGATCATCCAGTATTAAGGGTAAGAGTTTTCTTTTACGAGTGCTGGAAGTTTTTTCTTTCATCATGCTGATAGAGTTTGATTGTATGTGCAGTTTCCAACATGATTGATGGTGCTAAGGTGGAGGAGAATTCTCAAAGGAGATCTGGCCAAGATATGTGCAGTTCAGAGTCAGAGCAGCAGCCTTGTCCACGGCTAAAGCCTACCATCATTGCTCTTCCATTTCCTTCATTACTTGTAGGGTATGTGCATAGTTTATCATTTATGTTTGAAGAAAACAATGTTTGGCATGTAGAACTCGGAAGTTTGGAATGTAGTTAACCACTCATGCAAATTTGTCCAATAGGTATCAAGACGATTGGCTGAAGACGTCAGCAAACTGCCTGCAGCACTGGGAAAAGGCTCCTCTCGAACCCTATGGTCTTCCAAAACCTGTAAGTTTATAATATCCGATTGCTACTGTAATGAGTGCAACCTTGCTGAGTTTCATATATCCTCATTTATCTTGAAGGTAAAGAGTTGAAAAACCATGCTTTTCTGTCATTAACAATCTCTCCCTCCCAGAAGTTTATCTACGAGCTTATTCTTTCATGAGATATGGTTCATGTGTGTTATTAGAACTTGTGTTCAAGTGGTATATATTTTGATCCTTGTTACTCATTATTCTAATTGAAACTTCATATTAGGTAGGCATGCTTGTGAAATATCCATGCTTCTTTGAGGGGGCATGTTAGAGTTATAATAAAAGCTATTCATGGTCCTACATCTAACCATCTAATAAATGTTTTATATCTATCAAACCCATTATGGAAGACTTTTAGCTTGAGGCTCGCATGAACTTGATCATTATATTTTCTTAATTAGAAGCATTGGGACACCATGCATTGAACTCTCGGCCACTTTATTATAGAGGGTCAGATGTGTTATTAGACATCTATTCTGTCCAAAATCCTTACACTGTTAAACGAAGGTTGATTAATATTTATATATAAAAAATATCTGTTAATCCCATTAATCCCATATTATCATTAAATTGATTGTTGGTTGCAGCTTACCTATCATGTTGTATGTCCTGACATTGATCCACTTACCTCTGCTGCTGCTGATTTTTTCCAACAACTAGGAACAGGTGAGCAATATGCTTCAAGTTGAGACTGTTTGATAATCACTACTGAGCACATGCTTGAAACAAATAATTCTTTATGGTCTAGCAATTGCATTTGTATTTATGGCCTATTACATATTTCGAAATATGCAAGAGGCTACTAGGATTATGATAAAGACATTGGTTTGTATGCGATACTTAAAGTCCCACGTCAAGTAGTTTGGGATGCTTGGTGTTGTATGAAAGGAAGTGCTTCTCCTATGTTAATAGCTAGCTTATAAGAACCGAGGAAATCGGGTAACCGTACCCTTAATAGGGACAAAATAGAACACCAAGCGTACGATACTACACAATAAGGGACTTTGGGCTTCCCATACTGTGTCTTGGGATAGAATTATCTTTCTTGAATGGAAATAGCAAGTGGTACGTGAGGTACTTAGAGAAGTCTATGTTTCTGAACATCAATGAGTCTTACTAATTGAATGTAACAGTAGTGCTATGCTGTGTTAGTAGAATGCTTTAAGATTTCCATGCTCTATGATTGCTGATTTAAGTTTCATCTAATTTTGTCCTTTCACTCTTACCGTTGAATTGTTTATCAATCTTATTTTTTATATTCTCTTTCAGTGTATGAGACATGCAAGCTAGGTACTCATTCACCTCAAGGCTTGGGGAATCAGATGGAGATAGAGTCGGGGAAGTTGTCATCTTGCGGTTTTGTTTTACTAGATTGCCCCCAATCTATGAAGATTGAGAGCAGCAATGCATCTCTTGTTGGTTCAATAAGTGATTACTTTTTATCTTTATCTAATGGTTGGGACCTGACAAGCTATCTCAAATCTCTTTCAAAGGCACTTAGAGCTTTGAAACTTGGTTCTTGCTTCTCCTCAAACCCCAGTGAAGGAAGTAACAGTTCATGTATGGTGAGTGGCTAGTTTGGCTTGATTATGTAGATTCAATGGTTATTATAAGTCCCTTGGCGCTAAGTATATCAAACATCAAACTTTTTGGCAAGGTTTTAATTGCCAAATTGTTGATTGGTTGTATTGTTTAAGTTACTGATACCATTATACGATTCATATAAGAAAATAACTTTCTCATAGTATATTTTTTCTCCATTCTGCCTCTCAGTAGATATTTCTATGTCTCTAGATGTATTTAATCTCATCTATTTTTATTTGTGTTATATTTAGGTAATCTATGTGGTGTGCCCTTTTCCTGATCCTTCTGCAGTCTTGCAAACTGTAATTGAATCTTCTGTTGCCATCGGTTCAGTTATCCAACAATCAGACAGAGAGAGAAGATCATTGTTGCATAGTCAAGTTTCGAAGGCATTAAATGTCTCGGCAACTGTTGATGAAACTTCGGCTTCTAACATTCTTGTGCTTTCTGGATTTAGTATTCCCAAATTGGTCTTACAGATAGTTACAGTTGATGCTATCTTCAGAGTCACAAGTCCATCAGTTAGTGAGCTTGTCATTTTGAAAGAGACCGCTTTTACTGTATACAGCAAGGCTCGTCGAATTTCAAGGGGAGTTTCTAGTGATTTTTCTCAATCAGCATTTTCGAGTAGATCTCACTCTGTCTTAACTCAAATGCCTTCTCCTATCTCTGGCATGTGGAAAGACTGTGTTGGTCCTCGAATGACAGGACATTCTATCCCAAGAGAGGGTGACATTGATGCTAGCTTGAGGACTGGTACATGGGATAATTCTTGGCAACCAACTAGGACTGGGGGGTTGAGCTGTGACCCAAGTAGATCTGTAGACCATTTTCTTCAAGATGAGACTCGTTATATGTTTGAACCCCTTTTTATTCTTGCAGAACCAGGTTCTGTGGAACATGGTGTTTCTGCTGTTGGTAGCCCCAATTCAGATTCTTCAAAAACAATGGCAGATGATGGTAGTGGCAATTATATGCAAAATACTACAGGAAGTGCAGATTCTGCTTCAAGCATTGATGGATCTGGATCTGATCAAAAGACCCTTCCTAGCCTACATTGTTGCTATGGATGGACAGAAGACTGGCGTTGGCTTGTATGCATATGGACAGATTCAAGGGGAGAATTGCTTGACAGCAACATTTTCCCCTTCGGTGGGATTAGTGGTAGGCAAGACACCAAAGGTTTGCAGTGCCTGTTTGTTCAAGTTCTTCAGCAAGGTTGTCTGATACTTCAATCTTGTGATACTGGCCTTGCAAAGCCTCGAGATTTTGTCATAGCTCGCATTGGAGGTTTCTTTGAGCTTGAGTACCTAGGTAAGATTCTTATCTCTTCGTCTGCCATTTTTGGTAGTGCATATATAGATTTTAGGCCTTATGAGCCAATGTCAAAAGAGTACAAGGTTTCTTGAAGGAATTATAAAGATACACGGATGTACTTGACTTCTAAAATTAGCTTGTGTGTTTTCTAAATGGACACAAGGAACAGCCTAGCATTTTGTATTCTTTAATATTACTTTATAATTGGTTATTGGGGAATTGACAGGCCATAGGTCTTGCTATGAATAAATTTTTTTACCATAATTTGTGGCTATATGTGACAAGCATGTGTTGTTAATATTATGAACCACATCAGGAGGTTTAAGCTGTCAGGTAGTGGAATGTGAGTGATTTTATATCAACACCCTCACGCAAGAAGCCATTGGGCTTGAAATGTGAACAATGCATAGGACCATCCACCTCTTTATTTTCTTAGATTTCAAAATTTATTAAGGAGATTGGGGCAACATTTAATAAATTATGAACCATTTGGACATATGCTGTCATATATCTTCTCTCCTAAATGGTTAAGCTGTTGGTATAGAAACATGAATGATTTTACATCCAACAGCAAGCATACGTTTGCATACAATTATAAATTGAAAATTGTAGTCATAATTCTAACTATATGAGACTATATGAGATAGAGTGGTCAATTGATGCTAAATATTGCTGATTGGAGTTGTTCACTTTCATATGACTAGCTTTATTTATGCATTGTTATTTTGTTATTTTTCCAGAGTGGCAGAAAGCGATTTATTCAGTTGGTGGATCTGAGATGAAGAAATGGCCCATGCAACTGCGGAAATCTATGTCTGATGGGTTGTCTGCAACTAGTAATGGTTCTTCTTTGCAACAACCAGAGATGAGTATGATCCCAGAAAGAGCTCTTCCATCCTCACCTAGCCCTTTGTATAGCCCTCATGCCAAACCCACTGGTTTTATGAAAGGCAGTTTAGGGCAACCTGCAGCAAGAAAGCAGCTTATGGCTGGACATATGGTTGACAATTCTAGGGGTTTGCTTCATTGGGCACAGAGCATCAGTTTTGTATCTGTTTCTATGGACCATACATTACAACTTGTTCTCCCTGCTGATTCATCTCCTGGTTAGTTATCTTTACTACTGTAGCTTTCGTTTCTGTATTTTCTCGTTTCACTAAATTATGAGGGGCAAATTCAGAGTCTAATCCAGGTCTGTTTTGCATTGCCCAAGATCTGTTTTCTTATGGAACAACTTGTTTAGCATCTTTGGTGATTGTTGGGGGTGTCTGGAGCCCTAGACCAATTATTTTTTATTAGGCTTGTTGGGTTTGGTAGTAGAAAAAAGGCAAAAATTTTGTGGCAATCTGCAGTTTTTGCCATTTCTGTATGCAGTTTTTGTCGCAAAAACCAACAAGACTTTATTTAATGCTTGGTACCATTTGCTTGAAAAATCCGATGGCTTGTAGCCAAGAAACTGATACCTTTGACCTAATTTATATCAATGACTATTTTCCAATAGTTGCACCCAGACTCTGAAATCCACCATCCTTTAAAGACTGGGTTATATAATTGCATTATACTGATGGTGATTATTATAATGATGAACTTCATTATTCTTAGCTTAGGCTTCCTCAATATTGTTATAGATGTGCCTTAATAGCAGAAGGGACTGAGCTGTTACCAAGGAAATCAAACTGGGTCCCGAATTTCAAATTTTTTGGTTCTGATTCATATTTATGTTGTTTATTTTTTATTTTTAAGCAAATTTCATCTTAGTATAGTTAGTAATTGAGTGAGTGAGCTGCATGGGTCGAGTCACTACATAACTTCTGCTCATAACGAAATCCAAGTTATCCAATAGCCTAACCAACTACGCCATGTGGATAGTGAGCTGGAACAGCTCATTCACTCAATTACCCTAAGGTCCTCTAGAAAAAAAAGTGAAAACAGGAAACAGAATTTTATTGCTTCTGTTTTTTAATTTTTTGCCATAAAATCCTGAAAATAAATACTGAACAAAAAACAGAAAGTGAAAATGTAAACCAAACAGACCTAAGGTGGCAATATGCAATAAGATTTGCCTCCTTTTTCTTCTTTTTTTTTTTGTGTGGCTCAACTAAAAGTTGTGTGTGATGTTTATTTTAGGTTATATAGAAGGTTTCACGCCAGTGAAGTCTCTTGGCTCAGCATCTTCTGCGTACATTCTGATTCCTTCTCCCAGTATGCGGTTCCTCCCTCCGACAACTCTTCAACTACCCACGTGTCTCACTGCAGAATCTCCACCATTAGCTCATCTGCTTCACAGCAAAGGATCTGCTCTTCCACTCTCCACCGGGTTTGTCGTTTCAAAAGCAGTACCTTCCATGAGGAAGGACTATAGAAGCAACCTGAAAGAAGAGTGGCCTTCAGTACTTTCAGTGAGCCTCATTGATTACTATGGAGGTACTAATATTCCCCAAGAGAAGATTCTCCGAGGAATTAACAAGCAAGGTGGCAGGATTCCAAGTTGGGAAGCAAAAGATTTCGAAATTGAGACCCACTTGGTTTTGGAGTCTCTTGCAGCCGAGCTTCATGCCTTGTCGTGGATGACTGTGAGCCCCACATACTTGGAACGACGAACGGCACTTCCATTCCACTGTGACATGGTTCTAAGATTAAGAAGACTTCTACACTTTGCTGATAAAGAGCTATCTAAACAATCAGAGAAATCCTAACTACAGGTTATATATCAAAAGAACCCCTTGTCTCACTGGTTTGAGAAGAAAGAGCGCCAAGCTGGGTGAGTAGACTGTATCATAATATATTCACTGTGATTTTATGTAAAGCTGTGTAAAGCCTGCTAATGTTTTCAAATTTCAAGGAAGAAATAGATTTAGCAAATTTAGGTGAGAGTGAAGATTGTTCAGAATGTACATGAGCTTTTTTAACCCAGATAAGATTAGCTTGATTCATAGAAGCTGTTGATTGTAGCATAGTCATAGTTCTCTCCTCGAGTGTAGGGTTGCTGGAATTAGATTACCTTTTGTAACTATTTTATTTTATTTTTGGTTAGACAATAATGTAGCGACGACGGTTTCATGGTTAATTTTGATTTCCTGGTTGATTAATTTTTGGGCTAACTATGTGACGAAGCCATCTTCTATTTCTCCGTTTTAACGTCGCTTGCCTGTAATTTAAGTTCTTCGAAATATCCCTGGATTTTCTCAGCGGGTCGAATTTAGGTTCTTTAGTATCGTTTCTAATGCGTTTTTATCTTAACTAGAATGAGACCCGCCCAATGCGTGAACGATAAATTAATGATAGTATATATTAAATATTAAAAATGACTATGTTTTATAAAATTAAATTAAATATATGTAAACTAAAATTAAATTTTAAAAATGTTGTGTAAATTAATTTGTAATACAAAAAATTTGAATATTGAAGTACAAAGTGACCATTTTATTTGGTAGTTTTATTTGGTCTATACAAATTATTTGCATCTTCTATTTTTAAATTTTTTATAGTATGGATTTTTCCTTCTTATAACAAATGTTTGAATTTGTTTATTATATTTCTCTTCATAGTTAATAAATCATAGTTAATAATTAATTAAAAAAGAACAATAAATAATATATTAAAATAAATATAATTTTAATGATATTAAAATACAATTATATATAAAGTATTATAAATAATATAAAAAGTATAAAAAATAAAAATAATTAAAGTATTTTTTTTGTAAATTCAATTTAAAAATAGAATAAATATGTTTGTTTTGTACCTTTTCATCCAATATAATCATTTCTAACTTTTAAGCAAAGAGACTCTTCTTCATTTGTGGGTATTAATGTTTTCTATAGACGAACCACGCAAACTTTGATAAACCAATTGTCTGTTTGTTTGGTGATATTGTCAAAAAAATAATGCTCCATTGAGTAAGTTTGAGATGTTGTGTAGTGCGAAAATAAATTTTTTATGTTAAATTTGTTATTATCTGAAGAAATAGTAATAAGAGACTTATATAAGTAGTTCAAATAGTATAAAATTTGAATATTTGTAACGTAAAATTTATTATGATTAATAGATTATTATAGCATTTGTAATATGGATATTTATTAAGAATAGATTGTTTATAATGGTAAGATATAATAAATATAGGAATATGAATTCTTGTAGGTTACAAATTTGGTTAGACACTATTAATTTCTAATTATTGTCATTGATAATTTTGCAGTCTAATTTGCATATATTTTTATTACTTGTATATATATTTTTAGTTGATTTGACAAGATTTAAGTGGTTGATTCTAAAATTTTGCCAAGTAAATGATACTGCTGACATGACGTTAATAAAAGAAGAGAAACAGCTTAAAAGTAATATGAACAAACTTATGTATCTAATTTTATATATTAAGAATAGATTAATGAATTTGAATTCTCGTATATGAAATGATACCATATGGTAAAGAAATAAAGAATTGATATTTTTCCTATCTATATATGAATAATTTAGAAAATAATGTTAAAATGATGGGAAAGAAAAGAAGTAAATGTATGTTCTTCTTCTCTCTCTTATTTTGGTATTACAAAATAAAAATAAAGAAATAAATAAGTAAATATTCTATTTATGTTTTATTTTAATTAATAATTATTATATATATTGTATTATTTTAATTTATTATTGTAAAAAAATATGTTTAATATTATTTTAAGAGTAAACATATTTAAAAGAATAGAAAAATGAATTTTATTGATATTTTTTTAATAAAAAAACTTTTAAAAATATTTTTGTATTTTGTGGATATATCAGATTCGATAATTTTAATGTATATTGGATCGGAATTTTGGCCATATCCAATCCGATCCGATCTGCGTTCACCCCTATCGTTTGTGATAGTAAATTTATTTCATCTACTTAAAATACATTTTGCTGTAATAATTTATATTTGAATTCAATTAGCTTTTCATCCAAAATATTTTTATTTAGTATTGTTTGAGTTCTTCAAGATACATTTTCATATTCTTAGTCATTATTAATTTTTCCAAAGAATATATAGTATAACACATTGCATAGATGAATTAAAAGTCATTATATTTGTTTTGCATAGTGAAATTTAATCATTTTTCCTTTAAAGAGGAACTTTTTTCGAAGAATTATTTTCATAATATCTATGTGCAAATTATTAATAAAAGTACTCCTCTTTTAGAAAAATAATTAGCTTGTCTATCTATCGTCAATTGTATCAATCGGTGAGGAAACGATTTCATGTTTTGTGAATTATTAGTCAAAGTTAATAATTTTTTCTATAAAAAACTTTTTAGCTAAAATATCTATGTCCAAATTTGTAATGGGAATATTTTTAGAAAGAAATTCTCATTTGAGAAAATGATTAGCTTGACTATTGTAAACAATGACCATTGGGCTAATAAATGATCTCACATTTTGTTAATTATGAGATCTATATGTGGATAAATGACAGAGACATTGAATAGTTAGCAAATATAAAACTACATTCAAATATATTTTTTCCCTTTTTTTTTCCCTGCTAATGACTTGGGATACATTACTCATTATCATTCTGATAAAAAAACATGGCACGCTAAAAGTAACAAAATGATTTCTTATGCTATCTTATTTGTAAGGATCGGATTTAATGCATTAGAAGTTAGAACTAATGAAATTCTTGTTTTTAATTTAAATTGTTTATTAAATCCAATATAATACAAAGGTTCATAGTACTTTACTATTATTATTGATGAGCACATTTACACAGGTATGGTTGTTGGGGTATTTGTTATACCTATGGCACATGGTTTGCTGTGGACGAAGGACTAAAAGCTTTGGGAAGGAATTACCATAATAGTCTTTCATTGCGCAAAGCTTGTGAATTTTTGTTGTCAAAACTACTTCCTAATGGTAGTTGGGGTGAAAGTTACTTGTCAAGTCAAAACAAGGTTATGCCTTAATAAATTTGATTTTGCTCTTAATTTTGCACAATACTAAGAAATTCAAGAATATCATTTTGTTTTTATGTAACTTTAGATGCTCGATTTCCTTCATTCAGGTATATACAAATTTTAGGGTTGTCAAACAGATTAGTCCGACTCATTTAAGTTTGGCCTGTTGAGCCGGTGGGTTAAATGAACTGGATCGTTTAAGCTTAGTTCATTCGCGGCTATAATTTTTCAATTCGGATCGTTTATGGTTAGTCCGATGGATTAAACATGTCAATCCGTTTATTATTTTATTTTATTTTTTAAAAAATATTTTGATAAAAATATCACTTTTAGGTTAAAAACCTTTAAAAAATAATTTTTTTTAGTTGATGAATCAGATTTTCGGGTCAGATAGAGAAATATCGACTAAAAGTGCTACTTTCTTTTAAAAATATGTAAAAAAAAATAAACGAACCATCCATTTAGTTCGCAAGCTAACTCGTTTAACTCGTTAATTTTTTAGAATTAACCAAAGTTTAAACAGGCTTAATTTTAGAGGTAAAATCCGCCAATTTAAATGAGTAAACGGACAAACTTAATTCAAACTTCATGGGCTTTGTTGTCACTTATCGGAGTAGGACAGGTTAGAATTTTTGAATTTCATAATTTTTTATTTTGATATAATTAAAAGAAACACTACCACTATTAGTATTAACATACGGTAGATATTATTATGAAGATTTTACAATTGTTTTTATATAAAGATGTTTTTTTTTTACTATTAAATCATGAATTGTATGATTTAATTTTAATGTGTTATAAAAATTTTATTTTTTTTTTAAAGTGTGGCTAAACAAACAAAATACACTTTTATTACAAAAATCTTCATAAAATTAATACTTTTAGCATCTTCATTTAAGTATGTCTTAACATATTAGTCCTTCAAACATACATACGACAAATAAGTTAATAAATTACTACAAATTATTGGGAAACTTCTAAAAGATCCTTGTCAAATTAGAAATGACTACTATTACCTAACAACATCTTACAATTTTCAGATAATTAATTGTTTCTCAAAAAGAAGAACGAATGAAGAAAACAATATACAATATATGGTATACAGGGAGATATATATGTTATATTTATAAATGATGAGATAACTGTGATGTGAGAGAATGAATATCTTTTTATTTTTCTGTATTTTTTCCGAATTAAGTTTAGATGCAAAGAATGTAAATTGTGCTAATCATTGGAATTTTGCTGTAAAAACTAAAAAGGCTGAGATAGATGCTACACCCATACACAAAGGAATAAAGTTAATACAATTCCCAAATGGAAGATGGAGATTTTCCACAGCCGGTAATTCTTCCATATTAATCATATCTTAGCATTTAGCAAAGGGGTTCTATAATCAACATATATATAACTTTTACTAATTTCTAATCCAATTTCCAGGACGCAACAGGAGTGTTTTTCAGAAACTGTCATAAACTATGCATCACATCGTAACATATTTCCTATATGGGCTCTTAGAGAGTATCGGCGCAGAGTGTTGCATGCATGATAATGTAAGCATAATTCATAAGAATATTTTCAATTTTCTCTTATTAATTCCATAGTCAATTTACAAATGGTAAACATGTATCAGTTATAATGTAAACCTTGTATTTGATTATTTCCAATGTCCAATGTAATATTAGTTCTTACTCATGCTTTACCTATCCTACATTACATTGATGATAATACATATATTGCTCTTTTTTTTAACACTTTATATAAATAAATGGAAAATGAGCAAGTGTAAGACAGTTATGTTGATTTAAAAAGTGAAATGAAACATAATTCACAATTCAATATCTTGACTAGGTAGCCAAAGATGCATATTGCTGAAACAAAGAAAACACAATCCTTGCAATATACATTGCTATCAAACATCATGAACAAACTTCCGAAGTTATTTAATTTCAGAATGACTAGCAGCGAACCATTGACTAAACCCAACACTAGATAAAGAAAATGGCATGGACATCTTCCCCCGCAAATATACAAAGATTATGAAGTTTCATTAATCTTACCCCATATATGATGCAACTTCATTGCTAATTCAGTGGCGCACCTTCTTTCTGCGAGACTGATAATAGTCAAGTCCCCAGCTTCCTGAACTGCAGATATAAGCTGTTCCTTGACTTCAATGGAGAGAGCAATGCAATTTGGTCCATGGATGGTGCTCATTTCAACAATCTAAAATAAGAAAATACCATAAATTGTTTGAAGTTAATACATGCCACTCCACACTGTTAAAACTACCAATTCAAGTGTAAAATTTTACCTCTGAATAACAATAGTAAGCATACTCACCTGCTGCAACCAGGGGATTATCGTATTAAAGAATCTTCCTTCAAGAATATATGATGCTAAAGTACTAAGAAGAACGTTGACTGTCTTCACTGATAAACTCTCTATAACCGGACCAGTTTTATTCAGAAGCTCAACAAGTATAAGTTCATCACCAGAGCATAGAGATTCCATGTATGCAGAGTTTAGATCCCCTTCACTCACAAGCCGTTTCACACATTTCCAATAGTTAGTATTACTCCCACGACAACCAATTCTGGGTTTGACTCTGGTAGCACAGGAAAAGACATCATCATTCTTTCTCACTTGAGTAGAAATCATGCTGCGTGTATCATTCGCAGAACTGTTCAACATATCCTCTGTAAAATTCCTTGCATTCTTTGGCTTGTAGCTTTTCCATGAATCTGCGGTATCTCCGGCAAAGTTCCTTGGTTGGCTCCTTGAAAATGTTTTCTTCTCCTCCCAACTTTCAGATTTTTTATTCGATGACAAGCCAGACGGTTTACCATTAATATCTACAGATGGCCTTGGAGTGCATGTGGAGAACCTAGGAGAAGCTGTATTTTGACTCGGCCTAACAAATTTGGAGTTTTCTGAATAAGAATGTCTTCCTCCTTGTGCAGATTCTTGAGTTAATCTATCAATTACGTTTTCTAAGCCTACCATTCTTGATTGGATTGTAGAAAGAGCATCCATTATGCCAGTTGTAAACATCTGAAAAATATTTAGAAGCACATTAAGTAAAAGGATGTGATGCACAATGAGAAACACCCAAGTCCAGCATTGAGATTAAAAGTTTACCATAAGTTACAGAACTAACATTTTTCTATACTCCCTCATGATAAACACATGGATATTTTCTACATTGATTATGTTGTCAATAGGCGAGTGAGAGAATCATGAAAAGGCAACAACTCTTATTGATAATACTTAAGGGTTGTCCTGCTCTTAAAAGAAAACAACAAAACCTATATTCAAGAAATTGTGCATATAAGCACTGGTGTATGAATACCTGTAACTGATGCATCATGTTTGCCTGTTTGATTTCCATATCTGAAAGCTGATTCTGAATACAGATCATATCATTTGCAAGTTGAACACAACAACATTCATGTGGAGCATGGGGATATTTCTCTGTTATTGTAGAACCGGAACTTCTAGGATTCTGAGACTTTATGGAGTACATTTGTTCATTACAACTTCCTTCTTCAACAAACTGTTCACTTCTTGCGAGTGGCTTCTGAAATCCATTCTTTATAAAGCATTCATGAGAAGCAGCTAAAAACTTGGTCTCATAGTTATCATTGGTAAGATTAGAGACAGAAGAGCACTCCTGCTTGTCATCCATAGGAACATATTCATAACCAATGTCGCGCACACTTGTAACTTCTACACTAATTGTTTCTAATGGCTTGGTGACAGAACTACTCTCAGAATCTTCATTCAGGCTATGGAATTCCACTATAGAATGAGTTCTAGGCACTGCAATTTCAACATGCCAATCGTCTTTGAGATGCTGAGGATTTCCAGCATAATTTTGACCTCCCTTTCTAGCAGACAGAGGAACTCTTCCCATAGTTGATTTTGTGTTAACCTTTTGGGCCCTGAGATCTCTCTGTCCAGATTCGGTTGTACTACTAAGATCAGCCGAGTCACCTCTGCATATGTTTTCTGTGGATGCCATAAGTGGCAGCAAGACACAAACAAGAAATCGAAATCAAAAGCATGGAAAAAAATAAAAAAGGCTGACAATCATAAGCATGAAGCACATTTTCACATTACCAGAGGATGATGTGCTCAAGATTAGTTCGGTTTTTTTTTTGGGGGGAAATAAAAAAGAAAAAGATTCTTCCTGATAAACTCTGCCTATGTTTAAGTAATTTTACAAAGTTTTAATAGCTGATCCCAATTTCAGATAAAAGAAGGTTGTATACTTGTATTAGGCCATCAACAGCGGATAGGCATCATTAAAACTTTGTTGAATCTTTATGGCATGGAGTAAATATTACTACCTGAGATAAAATTTCTAGTAAAAGTGAAGGAAGACCTTTTATGGAGGATCCTGTTTCAGAAGGCTCGGGAGTATTAGGGCCTGGAAGAATTCTCCAATACTTAAGTGCTTGCAAAACAGCATCCCTCACTGGTTTCACCTACAACCAATTAAAACAGGTACTTAATCAGTTCACAAGAAACAAACGTGGTTCATTTCATTAATTTATGTGAATAATAATATATCAGAATGACAAAGACCTTGTCAAATCTACATGACTCAAGAGAACGAATACAGGAAGCCCTTAAACATGTCAAGAAAGAAGCACCACTCAAACCAATCTCTCCTAGTGCCACAGCAGCCGCTTTGCGTGTCGCCCAATCACTGTCCTTTAGGGCCTCTTGGATGCTAGCAATAGCAGTGGACAGCACATTCTCCGACGGAGCGCCCCCACCCTGAAATAAAAAATAAAATAAAATAAAATACAACACACAGTTAGTCACACAATGGCACACAGCAACTAATATTAGCCAGATGAAATCACTTGAAACTTGCACTTAGGTGTTTTGTTCAATTGATCACATAATTTCATAAATACAGCTCAAAATCCACCTCCACTGCAATTGAATTCGAATTGCATGACTTAAACCATCTCAGATATAAATCATTTTGGTCTAAGCAATTGAGTTTAATGTATATACATTGTAATCTAATTCAAACGCAGATGCACGAGTAATAGGCTAATATTGAAACTTTCTATTACTATCAATTTTGAACATAAACCAAATGATTACAGCTGAAAATAAAATCAAATTACAAAAAACTGAACCTGGATAATGCTCTTATTCAACTCAACAAGTGCCGGTTTCGCCATGAAGTGCGGATTCTTAAGCAACTTGAGAGTTCTTCCAAGCATCTTCTGCAAAACCGCCACTGGAGGATCACTAGTATTATCCACAATCCTCGCCAGGCACATCGCCGACCCGCTCTGGACGTTCTTGTTTTGCTCCCCTAACGCCTCGAATATCGGCCTCACCACAGCCACAAACGCCCTGTCTCCACCGCAGCCATTAACAATCTTGGACGCCAAAACCCCAACCGCTTCCACGCACGTGTCCCTAACCACCGAATCCGCGTCCCTCAACCGCCTCATGATGCTGGACACCATCTTCGGAAGGTACGGCAGAACGAGGTCGCCGTGGACGGCGGCGACGGTGGCCATAAGGCGGACGCATTCTTTCCGTACGGAGGCCTTCTGGTCGGAATCGGTGTCGAGGAGGCAGGAGAGGAACGGCGAGACGGAATCGGCGGTTAGCGAGCGCGCGGTCCTGTCGAGCTCCTCGACGCCGATCTGGTGCGTGTCGCGGTCGGAAAGTTTGTTGAGAGCTGTAACTACCTTTTGCTTCAGCTCGAAGAGCGTTTTCGCTTGCGATTGGTGGTTGTTATGTTGCTGTGAGTGTGGCTTCTTCATCTTCGTTGAAAGCAACGAATGATAACTCATATTTGAATTTAACTTATATCCAAATCCAAATACATTAATATAATTACAAAAATAGACCAAGTTTTCAAAAGATAACAGAGAAATAGTTTACAGTATACTTGAAATTGAAATTTGAATGAAAGGAAACAAGAATGAGAATCTCGAAGCTATTACATATGTTACATTGGGGAGGGAGAAATGTAACTGAACCAACAGAAAGTGTGAGACAGGTTCATGGGTTTGTTTTTTGTTTGCTATCTGGGAACTATGTCTGACTCCGTTCGGTTTAAATTTTCGCGCCGTAAGCTATAGAATTTGAATTTGGGGAGCGTGTGTTGGGCCCAGTTTGGATTTGGGCTTTGTTGGGCTTGAGAGTGAAAAAAGAAATATGTTCTCTCTTTCTAGATACTAGGACGAAAACATGAGATCATTAAAAAAAAAGTAGGTGTTGAGTCTATTGACCCAAGAATGAAATTTCAAAATATATGGGGAACAACTTTTTAATATCCGATCCAAAAAATATTTATTTTTTACTAAAAAAGTGAAAAATATACATTCCAATAAAAAAGTTAAATTTCAATACCAGATCATTACAATATTGAAAACATTTGTTACAGGTGGACTCAAACTAAAATGCACACATTGGCGTAAAACTTTTAAAGGAAAACAGTTGTAAAATAACTAAATATTAATCATGTGTTATTGATAACATAATATTATCAATATATTTTTGTAAATTTTTTTTGGGTTGTTGCATGTACGAAATAGGATTCAAAACCCCAACACTTACACTTAAACGGACGAATCTAGAACTAAAATTAAAATCGGGACAAGTTTTAATTGTTAAAATGGATTTCATATTAATAAGATCGGATAATACCTATTTGGCGACTCCAGGAACAACAGTTCATAGACATTTTGGAAAAATCTTTTTTGAAGGAGATATATTAGTAATATTTATATATGAAAAATCGAGATCAGGTGATATAACCCAAGGTCTTCCAAAAGTGGAACAGGTATTAGAAATTCGTTCGATTGATTCAATATCGATTAACCTAGGGAAGAGGGTTGACGCTTGGAACGAACATATAACCAAAATTCTCGGCATTCCTTGGGGATTCTTTATTTTGACCACTCGAACTAAGTTGGTTTTTGTAAATTTTATTATGCACTATTGTGACTCATGCATATTGTAATTAAGCAACTTTTAATATGTTATCACGCAAGTAGTTGGAAGAGATAAATGTGTTTTGTTTAATGTTATCAAAGTATGACTTGATTCATCGAGAAAGTAGATAAAATATAGCTTTACCAAACATGTTAAAAATGAGCTGAAGCGTAGTTTGCAATTGCATCTTTCAAGCTAACCGGTGGAAGAATCCATATTCAATCAAGGTTTTAGTCAAATTTTTTCGTTATATCATTATTGTTCTATTTATTTTACATTGCAATACTCCACAAGTCAGCTCTTTATTTAGCTCATTGCCAAACTAATTTAGTCATGAAGTATTCAAGAAGGGAATCACGAAAACAAGTAAGATCTAAGACTGAAACAATTCAGACAGGATCTGGTGGGAAAAAGATTAACGAGCCTGCAACACATTACATGGGTATTCGCCCAATGCCCTGATAGAGAATATATTTCTGTATGCAGCATAAGTGATCATGCAATTCCTGTTGAACACCCCCATGATTTCCTAACAGGAGAGAAAAGAAACATTGATTTAGTTAATTCTTTTGGTATTTTAACAATTTAAATGATATACAGAATACAAGATATGGAATTTTGAAGTCAATACTTCTTGTCCATCTGGGAATTTATCAGATTTGCAGCTGCACAATGCAATGGTTTTGGATCTCTTTTAGCCTGTTCACACATTTACATTCCACGTGAAATATAAAATTATATGATAAGACAAATGCAAGATAACATGAATTTACAAAGTATTGCCATGGGTTTTATTTAAGTTTTTTAAAAACTATCCAAGTGATAAATTATCCTACCTCAATGAAGAATGGATTTGGTGTAATAATAAACTAATTAGTTTAAAACCGTGGCAGCAGCACAAAAGTAGCAAATATTTTGCTGTATATACCTGCCCAGCAGCAATGAGAGCCAGCAAGGCCAACGATGTGTTTTCAAGATTTGAATACACCTAAAAAACAGACATTGGGAGAAACATAACTATAACTCTCAGCCTTTAGATTCCTGAAAGTAATAGAGTATTCTAACTAAATGTTACTTAAAACAAAATGTAATATGTTATATCAAAATTGTATCGGTTTCATAAAATTCATGTCTTATACTCTCCTTTCCTTCCTACATACTTCCCAGAAAATTATAATCTCAGCAACTTCTTTATCGTGCACTACTCGAAAAAGACTCTCCCACGAGAAAATGCTTAGTAGTTTTAGGGATTTCTAAGAAGAAAAATAAATAATATTGGCATTTAGAAACAGTAAAATTAACCTTGTTTTGACAAGACAAAACTCTCTCCCCAGCCACCATTTGAAAGCTGCTTAGACAGCAGAAATTCTTTCCAGCAGCAATCAACCCATTTATCCCAAACAATGTGGCATAGGTGAAGCAAACTCCCCATGAACCATACCTGTTAAGCAGATTTGAGTGGTTTAGAGGTCTACTAAACTAACAAAGTTCCATTCATGCTAAAAGCAAGAGAGCAAAACCACAACATGCATAAATCAAGTATCAAATCAATAGGACAAACTTGAAAATAGTGGTTTCCAAAAAGGGACTAGCAAACCATGAACTATCCGAAATTTGAATGCTTTCAATATATGCAGTGACTTTTTTCTTCTGGGCGATGCATGGGATATAATTTCCGAAATGATGCCAATATTTGCAGAGAGATTGATGTACATTCCATATAACTATAGCACATAGCAAATAGAAATATTAAAGATTCAAATGCTGGGTTAAGGAATAGGATGAGGAATGCAAAAATTTATACTGAACAAGCATTTGACAGCTTACCAATAATCAATAACTATATGGCCAAAAGAAAAAGCATTCATCTAAGTGTGTATCTAATCTTAATCCAAAATCAACTTCCTAAATTTTCAAGATCAACTCGTCAGCTGTAATTCCAAAATCTAGAGGAAAGGCCAAAAAATTTTGTTCACAAACAATAATTTCAAAGTTGTAGCTTGTGGCATAACTTCAAATATATGTGCTTGACGAATTGAGAAATGAGTTTTGGGGGAAGATGGCAGAAAGAATTGACTACATTGTAGCAGATTTTCATACTTTATTATTCACATGGTGTAATTCAAGTAGACTAATTTCTAATTATTCATAAAAGAAAGTTACTTCCAGCTATCTATATGATCGTGTGAGTTCATATGTTGCAAAGCCAGCATCATTATTATGAAGGGTTGGGAAAATTCAACAAATAAATAAATACATCTCTGAATAATAACATTGATTCTTCAAAGAGATTCAACAAATTTTAGGGTAAAGTTATTAACAGTTAATGTTACCGGTTAGCAAGTGAAAAATATCGTCGAACATTAGGAATCGGGATAAAAAATGACATACAAATCCAAGCCCAAATCTATTCTTAATATATAAAAGTAGATGGATAACCTACATTATTTTTAAAACGTCTTTCTCTTCCTACTAATGTCATGCCATGTCAGCAACATCGCTTACTTGACAAAATTTTAGAATCAACCACTCAATTTTTTCCAAATCAACTATTATTTTCAAAACAACAAAAAAAATAAAATATACAAATAATGAAAATATATGCAAATTAGACGGTAAAATTACCAATGATAATAATTAAAAATTAATAGTGTCTAACTAAATTTGTAACCTACAAGAATTCATATCCCTATATTTATTATATCTTACACCATGAATTTGCATGAATTAGACCCTTGATGGGGTTAGAGTGCCTAATTGTACCTAGTTAAATTGCAGGAAATACGAGGAGTGCTCAACAAGAATTGTACCATCAACTGCGCAGGATATAGAAACATATTATTTCCCATATGGGCACTTGCAGAATATAGGAGTCATGTAATGCTTGATCCTGGCAAAAGCTCAATGGACACTATAATAATCATGTAAATAAACAAGTAGAGTTTTAATTATTAATTTCTGCTTCCGTGTGCTCTTTACATCCCATTAACTATATTACCCTTTGGCTGTAAGGAAATATGGGATGGGGGTAGAAAAAGTTGAACATTAAAGCTATAAAATTTCTATTGAATAAATCACTCATGGAATTAATAAGTTGCAATTTTACTGATACAAAATCTTGTTTCAAAATTTTCTCAGTGCTCATGTATGGAGCCTAGTAAAACTATAATTCCTTCTTATAAACCTCCTCCACCAGATTTGATCAATTTGCTGCCCTGATTTCTTCACTCCAAGAAATGTAGTGTAGAACAAATATTTTTTAACTTGCCCGTTACTCAGTTCAATGATTCGCTTTCATCTTGTCTATTACTCCATGGCCGTTAATTGAAGTTTCGAAATTGAGGGCTTTGTCATAACTAAATATGGGAATTACTAAGAAAGCCAACCACACATCTTACACTTTGAAACATTTTATCTACCCTCTGCCACACATTGCACTGAATATCAAGAAGCCTCCGAGCCTTTTCTTGTAAGTGTGAATGCTGCCGAATTGTCTCACCATGTATCTGGCAACAGGAAGCGCGGTACAGAAATTGTAAACATACAATCAAAAAACCAAATATTTCTCATTTATTGACCATGTGTCTATGAACAGTCAAAACCACCCAACAATGAAAAAGGAAAAGTCTCTGACCTTCAAAAATAACCTGATGACAGCTTGTACGAACTCAAAATTATTTCTGCAGGAGAGCTCATGGATGAAATAATCCATAAGCTGTTCAATCGATACTAACTCCGGTCTCTTCTCACCTTGTTCATCATCGTTGTCGTCAATTATCTGAAGCATTCGAAGTTCCATATCCAGAGTTGATGGAGATAATCCTTTGATATAATCAGTGAATGCGCCATCTGCAACATGGAAAATCAAGAAAGTTATGATGCACTTACAAGCCACTTTCAAGAGAATGAACACTATTGAATTAATTGCCGGTGAAATAAACATATGATATTTATATAAGAACAAAATAGTTGGGTTCTTACAGTTATCTGCCACGTTTGAGGATTGAAGAAGATGCAGAAAACGGGATGACGTCGAATCTAATCTTGTCTTTTTCATTTGTTTACCATCGCCAGCTCCATCCCTCTCTTCAACTGATAACTTACCAGGCTCAAACAATATTTCTCCAGATAGGGATGGAACTGAAGGCAAGAAAAATGGGGCTTTTTCGGGCTTCTTTGGAGGCTCAATAGGTTTATTGCGTATCTGGAATTAAGAGTTTGTTATACAACAATCAGGAGAAATATAAGTCAGTTGAGCAAAATACAAATGAAAATGAAGGAAAATAGGTTTCACAAAAATGTTCATAGCATGAGAAGCGATGTTGCTGAGAAGTAAGTGCATACCTTTATAATGTCTAAATTAATCAAGCTTTGCCACTGGCTCTTTGGCAGCAGTGAGAGTGTGACCAAATCAGGTATTTGATTAACTTGAGTTGGAACATGTGGGGCATCTTTAGGTTGAGAAGCATCCACCACCTCATCCAACTCCTCAACTTGAGAATGTTCTGTGGAAGATATAGATGGCAACTTGACACTCACCACCTCTTTCCCACTTGCATATGAGTCAATAGTTGAAGTACTAGAGAACATTGTTTGGTTTACCCTGATAAAAGGTGTCAGCATAAAAGATGTTTTCTAATTAAGTAGAACGCTTTTTTCCATTCAATGTCATTATCATTTAAACAACCACATCAACTCTTCCCATTCAGGAATTTTATTTCAGAAATTAATGTCACTAAAGCCCTAACATCAACTTTTCCCATTCAGAGTTATTAATCTCGGAAATTATCAACATTATGTGTGTGAAACATTATGGGAAATGTAAAAATTTTTCCACAAAGTGGTTATTACCCATGAGGAATGAATTAAGAAACTCACCACAGGTATACCCCATTTTGATCAACATGAGCAGTTGCTAATATATCCATGTTTGGGGAAAGAGATAATGCTGTAATAGGCACATTAACGTGAATTGCATCTATCTGTCTTGCTAAGATCACATCCCAAATTCTAAAACTTCCATCCATACTAGATGACAAAAGCCACTTCCCATCCTCACTGAAGCACAAGTCTGTTATGCGATCAGTGTGACCATCAAACTTACGAACTAATCTAAGAGCCACAACATCAAACAATCTGATTGCTAAATCATTTGCTACCGTAGCCAGGAGACCTACAAAAATCATTAAAACACTTCAAATCACATAATGACCCAACAGTATGAATTATAAGGCAGAAATTTCTTCCAGTGTCTTCATAAATTTTTTTCTCTTTAAAAATAGAAGATAAAAAAAAAATATGACGAAGGAATTAGAAATACACAAACATACGAGGGGGATATGGAATGTAGTAAGAACTCAATTTACCATTATAACGATGATAAACAATCTTAACAACAGAAAAACCGATCTCCCATCTGGATTTAAGTTCACGTTCTTTGAAATCCCAAACCTGCAGAGACATTATAAATGAGGATTTCCAGTCTAATGTCACAATATTAAACTAAGTGATTGTGTGTTGTTTGTTAACTTCAACGAGTGCCAATTACAGACTGCCTCCAGATAAGAAATATGAACCTTTATATCTCCTTGATATCCTGCACTTATCATGAGAGTGTTAGTTGAGTCACATGCGACTCCAACCACTTCACTGTCATGGGCACACCTTATTGATTCTGACATGTCAATGTAAGCACCCCGAGGTAGTCCAGATTGTAGGTTAAACCTTTCAATCCAACCACCTGCTGTCCCTAGGATGACAAAATTGCCACATGCACTGATGGCACAAGCCTGTTGACATATGATAGTAGTCAATCAGAATCATTGTTTGTCAAAAGCTTTACTTATACAGTACACCCCCCCCCCCCCCTTTCTCTTTTCCCCAAAAGAGGTGGTCTAAAGACACTTTTTAAATAATCAAAAGTGGAAAATATTCAAAGGAAAAATGAAAAATAATGCTCAAGTTCTCAATTAAGTAGACATTTTACTTTTCATTGATTGCTTTCTTTGTCCAATTTCTCACTAAGTGCCCTTAATGCACTACATAGAAAATCCTAGAGATAATGAATAAAGTGAGATCCTAACCTTTACAGGTGTCGGATTTTCTGGGCAGGGATTCAATATATGTTCACCAAGAACAAAATTTTGAAGTCTCCACACATATGCCTGAGCAGTATCCATATGACAAGTAACCACGTTGCACCAATCACGTTCTCGAATTTCAGCTGAAGTTTGTACAAGAAATAAGAGGATTTGAAACAGATAGCAGCAGATTATAATATAATACACCAAGTGTAAACCAGCAAAATTCAATCATAGAGATTTTGATTTTAAGGAGCTTGGTGGTCGTAGATCTATATGACTAGGCTATCTTTTTATTTACTTTCAATTTATATACTTATACACATGCCTTTAAGGCTGGATTCCCCACTGTAATTCAGATTCTGCATTAATATACATCAGTTTCAATTTCATTTCTTCAGCAAAATTGGAACTGAATGAATAGTAGCAGAGAAATAACCCACCACAATCAAATGCAATCACGGGCTTCAACTTTATTTCTTCTTCCTGTATAAACACATACACAAAATGAGGGAAGGAAAAATCTATTCAAAACAGGAAGCATAAAGACCTATGACTCTCAATTAATATCATATAGTTTCCAACCTAATCATGACTATTGAACTGTATGCTTTAAGAACTAGAAGCATAATCACAACATAAAAATAAAAAATAAGCCAGATTAAGAATACCAAAATCCAAATTGAGGTATCCGAGGAGGTCATAAGATGTTTTCACTAGTAAAACACACATTTATATATCTTTGTAATTATTATACTAAGTCTCTAAACAAAACATTAAAAATTTACACAGGAATATTAAAGCAAAAGCAACGCTTTCACAAGCTCTGCTAAGCAACAATAAGGAAAGCATGAAACACCAGCCATACCTTTACTTTAAGTTTCTTGGCTCGTCTAGAAATATTGTGCTGAGAAAGCTCTCTACTTTGTTGATCCTATCAAAGAAACACATTGCAAACACCATAAACATGTTATATATGGGGAAACCAACTGATGAAATTAATACACAGAAAATGCCAAATATAGAGAGGAAAAGAAAATATACATGCCAACAAAGCTTGAAGGGAGAAAATGCAAAATTCCTTTCTTTCTTTCTTTTTTATCTTTTTATTTCGAGGGGATGTTATTTTATTAGGCATCAATGAACGACTAGTTTTTGTTGGACTATTGAATGTAGATAATAGTGGCACCAACCTGAACTACAGAGAAAAGCCGAAATGCACGATCCTGACCAGCAGAGAGAATATGTCTTCCATTTGCATAAAACCTGCCATATGTAATTTGCAGGTGTGCCGTAGGTCATGAGACATGCCAAATTAGAAGTGCAAAAATTAAAATCATTACATCATATGATAGTACGGAAGAAGAATTAACGTGGCTAAAACGTAGAAAAGGAGGAAGCAAGCAGACTACACATAAGAATCCATTGGCTGCACATCATGTAGAGGTCAAACAATCTTGTTCCACACACATGACGATGACAAAGGATATATAGATGTCTTCCATCAGAAGAAAAACTAGAAGTTCCATCATTACTTTCTAACCCAAGTGCAAAAAGATTAACATCCGTTCAAGGACTAGAGAACAAATAAAGGAGCAACATATTTCAAAAAAATTGCTTCAGAATATTTAATATTAACAATGATAGAGAACATTCACAACAAAGTTGATAAAAAAATTTCCCAAATAAACTAACACCTGGAAAATAATCATTACTTTATGCAAAGGGGAGGAGCACTATGGCCGCTTCGAAAGCGCAAAAGACGAGGGTCGCCATCGGTCGTATCGAAAATCCACATCTGAGCAAGCAAAAAATAAATAAATAAATAAATAAAGCAAGATATTTCAACGAAAATTTATATATGCATGATGCAAACATGTATGTATCTTCCAAAAAGAATAAATGTCACCTTAATAGAATTATCTGCTGAAGAACTCATAAGCACTGGCTCATTTGCAAAGAAATGTAGTGATGTGATCACGCTATCATGAGCTTCTCTTACAACTGACTGGAGCCTTTTCTTTTCCAGATTCCATACGCTTATGACACCTGATGAACCTCCAGAAGCTAGAAGGGGTTGCCCATCTAAGCCAGATAAAATAATCCACCAATAAAATCAATACAAAACACCAAAAGGCACTAAAAGCCTGAAGAATAGAGGCAGTTCCATATTTGATTTATTATGCAAAATATCGCACACTTACCAGTGCAGAAAGATAAGGCAGTGACAGAACCTCGTGTAGAATGTGTAAATGTAACCAATTCTTCATCATAACGAATGTTATGAACATGAATGCTTCCATCTGCACACCCAACTGCAACGACATCTAGAGCAGGGGAGGAAACACAACAGGTGATCGGTGAATCCCATCCCTTAAACTCAAATATCTTTTTCTTTGTGCTAACGTTCCAAAGCTGCATAGGACCTTGCTCGCTCCCAACGAGAACCTATTACATATTTCTCAATCATAAAAAGGAAGTCTTAACTCTAAACGTCACTTTCACTTAACTCCTTAATTAGCCCTTGACTACAATTGCAGCCCCAGTAAAGCCTACTGCCCTATTCATTCTCAACTGAAAATTAAAGGCTACAATATCTATTTAATCTTCGAATAAGAAGAAAGACATGATTACCTTATTTAGGTAAGTATCAGGATGCATTATACAGCTGGGGCTAAAACTCTGATCAAGTAAAATGTGCCCAAATGGGGAAGGGTTCTGATCCATAACTCCCTTAAATGCCCACAAGAACATGTTGCCACGAATATCAACACTGATAACATGGTCTCCAAACAACAGTAGCAACTTGACTTTTTCACTATGCTTGCTCCAAGTTGCAACCTTAGAATGGTAATAATAATTCAATTAAACTAATTATAAAACAACATGCACAAACATACAAGAATTTTCAAAATTTCCTCAACTTTCCTCAAAGGAGCAAAGAAAAGCACTCAGAATAGCATTTACCTGATGCGCACGCTTGAATACTGCAATGTCGTGCCCATATGCAACAAAAGTGAATTCTTTGAAGGATGCAAGTGCAGTAATCTTCTTCGGCAGATGAGGACCTTCATGCAAAATGTCAAATTTCATTTCAATTAAATAAGAAAGTTCAAACAAAACGAAAACTAACGAGCTAAAAGAATTAAACCTCCCCCCAAAAACAAAACAAAAAAGTGCAGTGCAGTGGTGGTAGTTATTACCAACTAGAACCAAGTTGAGCTTCGCACACTGCATAGAGAAAATTAGAAATTAAAAGAAAATTAGATTGATATTCAAACAATTCAATGAAACAAAAGAATATAAGAAAACGAAATTACGTTGAAAATCTGAAAGGCCTTTCCAACGCTGACAGTGACGAAAGTTTCGGTGCCGAGTCTCTGAACTGAAACAGGGACACCGCTTGTTATGCATCCAATGGCTCTAAAAGGTTCGAATATTCCCATTCCTCCTCCTTCTTCTTCTTCTTCTTCTATGAAATGAATACGCACTCTCTCTCACCACCAACGCTCGTGGCTTCGAAGGGTTTAGGGTTTTGCGTTCACCACACTTGGGACATAGAAACGCACCGTTTTGTTTGTTATTTTTTCCATCAAGATTGCGAGAATCGGACCAATCAATAAACCAATAAAATAATTGGTTTATTAGTTCAATGGTTCAACCGAAATTTAACTGATTTAATTTAATATTAAAAAATATTAAAAATTTAATATATAATTTTAAACTAATAAAATTTAAATTTTTACAATTTCACATAATAAATTATTCATAACAACTTCAATCATCAAAATTTATCACTAAACAAAATCAAAACACATAAAAATAACAAACAATGTTCTATTAAAAAAAACCAACATTAACAACATATATTTTTATTGTATGAAACGAATTTAACTCAGAAAATCATTTTCTGATTGCATCTTCCAAATCAGAAAATTACAAACTAACAAAATTAACTATTAACAAAATTAACTCAGACAAACAGCAGCAATTTAAAATATTAATCCCAACAACTCAGAATCACATAATCAGTATTATTTAAAAAAAAATAAAAACAAGCAAAAATAAATTGAAGTACCAGAAGCGAGGGAAAAAGGAAGTGAAGACGACGACGGAATCGGAAGTGATAGCGTCGGAGAAGGAAAGTGAGCTCAAATAGAGAGAGCCAGAGAGAGAGAGAGAGCTCGAACAAGAAAGTGAGCTCGGATAGACAATGACCGACGGACCTAACAATCCTTCGCAACGGCGATGCCAGGAGCTCGATGCAATCTTTCGTGCGACAGCCAGCAGAGGAGGAACGTCGAGAAGATGGCCGAGCAGATTTTTCCACCAACGGTGATGGCAACACGGCGAGGATAAAGGTTCGGCGATGAGTGTGAGTGATGGGTTTCGAATGGTGGCTAATGGGTGATGGGCTGGTGGTTGTTGGAACTTCGAAGAGGAGAGGGAGTGAGGGGATATGTGGACAAAATTGGATTTTTTGAGTAGGGCTGATAATCTATACCCTAGCCACGGGTACCCAACACAGACCAACCCGTTTGGGTAGGGTTGTCTACCCGGGTAGGGTAGGATACGGGTTCAGGGTATACCCTACCCTACCCTATCCGCAACTCTAATATATTATATAATATATATGTAAAAATGTATATAGTGAAGAAAGTGAGTGCTGAACCCACAATTTGTTTCTTATAAGAATTTGAAATAACTGCTAAACTAGTTGATAATCATATTATTTGCAATTTTATGTTAGATTTTTTTAAGATTTTATTATTTTTAATTTTAATTTGAATTTAGTTTTTTATTTTCTATTTTATTAATATATATGAAATTTGAAATGGTTGAATTTTATATTTGTTTAATTTTTTTATTTTTTTTGCGGGTAGGGTCGAGTAGGGTAGGGTTTAGAACTTTAGGGTACAGGTAGGTTTAGGGTTGAGAAATTTTCAACCTGCGGGTAGGGTTAGGGTAGAGTCCAAACCCTACCCATTACCAGCCCTAGATTTAGGTTTCACATTTCAATGTTTCTAAACAGAGGAAAGAATAAAAATTTTAAAACGATGATGTTTCTCTTTTTTTTTTTTTTCTGGCATCAAAACGACGCCATTTCTGAGGAGTATGACAAAACCAAACCTTTAAAAAATTTGTCCGATTTGGCCGGTTCACCTGTTAATTGTCGATTCGGTCGGTTTTTAAACTAGTTTTTTGCAGTGTGGTTCTAAGAGTCAACCGGACCGACCAGATGATCGATTTTCAATTAATTTAGTCGAATCGGTCGATCTGGTCCGGTTTTCAAAACATTGCTTGATATGTATTTCCTTATATATATATATATATATATATATATATATATATATATATATATATATATCTATTGATGGATATCAGTGGCTAAGAGAAGGGGTTGAATCTTGTCCTTTTTTGATTTTTGCTTTCAAATTAGGATTCTGTTAAGATATTTTGAATAACAAACAAGAGACACTTTGATTTTGTCTCTTGACGTGGTAGGTGCTAAAATAGAGTTACGAGCAAGATGTATTATAGTGAAGTATAGCTGGATAGATGAATCAGAAGATACTTTTGTTTTGTCTCCTAAAGTGCAGAACCAGAAAGAGAAAAAAGAAGAAGAAGTAACATGGTCATATATTCTGGTTCGACTACTCAGTGCAATGTAGCCTACATCCAATCTCCATCACAACAATGATGGAATTTTACTATCTTTCAACAGAATTACATTCACCAAATCTCCCTAAGATTCTAACCAATCCTAGATAGGACAAGTCCAGTTTCTAACTCAAACCAGACCTGACTAGGAACTCACCCTAGCTTTTAATAGCAAAGTGCTAACCCAACTTGTAAGGAAAATCCCTCAGGATTATGATAACAAAATAGAAAAACTTACAAAGAATTTTTGAAATAAACACATGGATTTTTCTCCAAGTCTAACTCTCTTGCCTTTTTCCACTCAATAGCTTTTTCTTACAAACATCACTGTTATGCCTTTTACCATTGAAAACAAAGAGATACTAGACTGAGAAAATGAGATATTCAATGAGAACCATGAACGAGAAGAATGAACAACTCAGCGAGCTACAAGAATCCAAATGTTGTATTCTCACTCCTTGCTCCAATCCTTGGCCATTTTTTCCTTTAATAGAGGAGTGAAGCTTCCAAGACTTGAAACTTGCTTCAGCACTTGCTTGATATTTTCTCCCAAAAATCAAAATCAGTATGACAAAGAGAGATATGGTAGAATCAGCGACCGAATTAAACATACAACTATACCTATTATCTTTTCTTTTTAACCTTTTTCATCTTACTTGTTGAATCTGAACCGTGTATTCTTGCTTTGCCTCCAAGTTAGATTCTTGAGCGTTGATTTACAGCAGAGCTCTATGATCTTAAGTATTTTCAGCTTTTTATTTCGGTGGTTGCAAAGAGAGGATTTCTTTATCGAGTTTCAATGAAATACAAATCTGAAAATACGTCTCTGATAATGTTTCGAAAGTAATGTTTGCTTTTGGCCCTAGCCTCTTTGACTTCCTTATTGAATTGGTAATTCACTTTTGATTTTTTAATTTTTTTCTAACACAAAGCTTTTCCTTTTTCTTATTTTGCTTTAGAAATCATGTGCGGTTGAAAGAGAAAGAAGAGAGAGAAGAGAGAGTTTGGTTTTGGGGACGTGGAGTTTGGTTCAAATGAAATGAGATTCAATTTCTTTGGTTAGCGCCAAGTAAATGGGTTTGGATATGGATATAGACCACCTTTTAGGTTTGTTTATGTTCTTGGACCAATTTGCTTTCTTCCCTTTTTTCTTGTATTTCAACCACTCAATCTTTAAATTAAGAGTGATGGTATAAATACTTTGTTTAAGCTAAATCATTCTTGGGCTTGTATTCATGTCTCTTGGGCCTAGTGTGATTAAATTATTTTCTGCACACTAAACAAAACAAATTAAACATAAAATTGGCTTTTAACCCATTAGTAATGTTTAATCATCATCTTAATATATATATATATATATATATATATATATATATATATATATATATATATATATATATATACCCTTTGTTTTTTTGTAATTTATGCTTTTATTTTGATCGTTTTTCGAGCGCAACGCGATTCTCATTTTTACATATCTTTTCTTTCAAGGTTTCTAAATAAATTATTCTTACTATTTATATATGTTTTTTGCTTTTAGACGTCGTAGTGCCTCACCATATCTGATTTACGACTATAACATAAGGCTTTGTGTGGTAGGGTGTTACAATACTTGTATGAAAAATAATTTTTATATTTGCCAACTGTTGGATATATATGTGTCACCTATTTGTATATAGATTATCATAGTTCACCAAATGTGATATTTTTTTTTTTTGTCAATTGCCTCTGTTTACGATAGCCTAGCTAATCACTTCTTCAAAAGAGGAATTTTTTTTTTTAGAAGTGTTGCAATTGAAAACGTGGATGACGAAAGTATTTCCTCAAGGGAAAGTTTTACTCTAAAGGAAAGTGGTTGTTAAGCTTTACTATCACAATCCATGATACTTTGTCGAAAAATATTTTTATATTTGCCAATTATTTAATATATATTATATAAGACACGCTATTGGTATATAAATTCTCATAGTTCAAAAAATGTAATACACTTTGTTAATTGTTTTTGTTTGGGATAGCCAAGCTAATCTCTTTTTCAAAAGAGGAAAATTTTTCCTTGAGGAAGTTTTGCTAATAAAAACATGGACATTAATACAACGAAAGCATTTTTTGAGGAAAACATTTTCCTAAAAAAAAAAAAAGAATGATTAACTTTACTATCGCATTCGAAGACACTTAAACGAAAAATATTTTCATATTTGCCAACTATTTAATATATGGAGACCACTTTAATAAAGACACTAAAAATTTCTTTTTTTAAAAACGTTTACATGTGTTATGTTATTATTGGACATTTTTATTAAATCGGTTAATAATTTATTTTTTAATAAATCAGAACAAAAACGATTTATTATAACAACAATGATAAACCCTGCATTATAATTATTAGACCCGGTTTGATCCAATCAAATTACACAATCTAAATCGAATATCTTTAAATTTTTTGATCAAAAGACAAATATATCCCTGACTTTGTCTTGTGAACATTTAAATCCCTAAAAATTAAAAAATACAATTAAATCCGTAAAAAAAATTGAATTTATTGTTATAGTTATAAAAAAAATCGGTTTTATTCTAATTTATTAAGAAATTAAAAAATAACCGGTTTATTAATACGTTCAATAATAATACAACACGTAAATGTCTTTACAAAATGACGTTTTACGTGTCTTTACATTTCCCAATTAGTTTTCCAAAAGGAAAAAACTTTTCCTGAAAAAGCATTGCAATTAAAAGCATTGCAGGGTTTTGCATGAATATAGGCTGCTGCAGCATAACAACGGCGGAACTTTAGGAGATGTATCTTGGGATCAAGCAAAGTTGAGATGACGGAACTTTAGAGGATGTATCTTGGTATCAAGCTTGCAGTTGAGATGGGTATTTCCAATCTGAAGGTGGAATCGGACTCTCACTGCATTATCACCATTGTGGGGGTGTCTTCAGTTGAAGCTCACACGAACTCGTCTCTGGCTCGTTCGATCAAGGAGCTTGAAACCAGGTTGGAAAAGATAAAAATCAGCCATGTCTATAGAGAATCAAACTTTTGTGCTGATTCAATGGCGAAGCATGGACACACAATGGAAGAGAGAGTCACCGTTTTTAGGCATCTCCCGTCACTGTTGATGATGCATCTTCTCGCAAATATAAGAGGAGTTAAATTTCCAAGAGTGGTTGTTGTTTAGCCTTCTTTTTGTGTCTGTAGCCCCTTTTATTATAAAAAAAAATAACGTGGACGTTAATTACGAAAGCATTTTTTCAAAAAATAAAAATTCCTCTAAAGAAAAGTGATTAAGCTTTATTATCACAATCAAAGACACTTGAACAAAAAATAATTTAATATTTGTCAACCATTGATTATATAGGTCACCTATTTGTATATAGATTCTCAAAGTTCACCAAATGTGATATTTTTGTCTTCTTTTTTTTTTTGCAATAGCCAAGCTAATCACTTTTCCCATAGAAAAACTTTTTGTTTAAGAAGTGTTGCAATAAAAACGTGGACATTAACATTACGAAAGTATTTCTTCAAGGAAAAGTTTTCCTCTAAAGGAAAGTTATTACGCTTTACTATCGTTATCGACGACATTTGAACGGAAAAAAATTTAATATTTGCCAAGTATTGAATATATATAAGACTCCTATCTAGATATAAATTCTCATAGTTCTTCAAATGTAATATAATTTGTTAATTGTCTTTGTGATAGTCAAGCTAATCACTTTTCTAAAAAATGAAAACTTTTTCTTGAAGAAGTGGTTCAAATAAAACCATAGACAAGTTAATACTATGAAAGCATTTCTTGAAGAAAAAGTTTTACTCCAAAGAAAAATGATTAAATTTTACTATCATAATTGAAAACACCTTGAACAACAATAAATTTTCAATTGACAATCATTGAATATAGAGGACACCTATCTATATATAGATTATCGTAGTTTACCAAAAGTGACATTGTTAATTGTCTTCGTTTGTGATAATCAAGCTAATCATTTTTTAAAAGAAAAACTTTTTTTTGAAGAAGTGTTGCAAATAAAAACATGGACATTATTAATACCACAAAAACATTTCTTCAAGAAAAAGTTTTTCTTTAAAAGAAAAACTATTAAATTTTATTATCACAATCAAAGACCCTTGAATGAAAAATAATTTTATATATTTGTCAACTATTGATATATGACACTTGTTTGTATATAGATTCTCATAGTTCACCAAATGTAATATTTTTTGTCAATTGATTTTGTTTGCGATAGCCAAACTATCATTTTTCCAAAAGAGAAAATTTTTTTGTTAAAGAAGTGTTGCAATAAAAAATATGGCCTTTAATATTACGAAATCATTTCTTCAAGAAAAAGTTTTCCTCTAAAGGCAAGTGATTAAGCTTTCCTGTCGCGGAAAAATAATTTTATATTTGCTAACTATTGAATATATTGGTCACCTATTTGTATATAAATTCTCATAGTTCACCAAATGTGATATTTTTTGTCAATTGCTTTTGTTTGCGATAGCCAAGCTAATCACTTTTCCGAAAGAGAAAACTTTTTCTTAAAGAAGTATTGCAATTAAAAATGTAGACGTTAATATTAAAAAATCATTTTTTCATGAAAAAGTTTTCCCCTAAAGTAAAGTGATTAAGTTTTACTATCGCAATCCAAGACACTTGAACGAAAAATAATATACCAATTGTTGAATATATAGGACATCTATTTATATATAGATTCTCATAGTTCATATTCTTTGTAATTGACTTTGCAATTTCCAAACTTTTTATCGAAAGATGAAATTTTTTCCTTGGAGAAGTGGTGCAATTAAAAACGTGATTAGTAATACTACAAAATCATTTCTTCAACAAAAAGATTTTGTCTAAGTCAAAGACACTTTGAAGGAAAATAACTTCATATTTAACGAATAATAAAATATATAAGTCACCTATCTATATATAGATTCTCATATCGCACAGAATGTGATATTCTTTATAAGTTATTTTCGTTTGTGTTAGTTAAGCTAATCACTTTGCTAAAAGAGAAAAAATTTCCTTGAACTGTTGTAATTAAAAACGTAGACATTATTATTAGAAAAACATTTGGTCAAGAAAAAATTTTTCTTTAAAGGAAAAATGCGCAACCTCTAATATCTTTCTCAAAGACATTTGAACGAAAAATAATTTCATATTTTCAACGATTGAATATATAGGTCACCTATCTATATATAAATTCTCATAGTTCACCGAATATGATCTTTAGACTTGCCTTCGTTTGCAATAGCCAATCTAATCACTTTTCCAAAAGTGTAAAACTTTTTTCTTGAAGAAATGTTGCAATTAAAAATGGCTACATTAATGCTACATTTCTTCAACAAAAATTTTCCTCTAAAGCGTAAATGATTATATTTTACTATCGCAATCGGAGACGCTTGAACAAAAATAATTTCATATTTGGTAAATATTAGATACAGAAGTTACTTATCTAATCTATATATAGCTCAAATGGCATAATCTCTCCATACTCAATTAAGAAGTTGCGGGTTCGAGTCTCCTATCTTTAGTAAAAAAAAATCTATATAGATTCTCATATTTCACAAAATGTGATATTTTTTTGTCAATTGTCTTCATTTGCGATGGCGAAACTAATCACTTTTGTAAAAGAGAAAAATATTTTCTTAAACAAGTGTTGCAAACTTGCAATTAAAAACATGGCATTATTCTTAGAAAAGCATTTGTTCAAGAAAAAAATTTTCTCTAAAAGAAAAATTATTAAACTTTACTATCTCAATCAAAGACACTTTAACGAAAAATAATTTCATGTTTTTCAACTATTAAATATGTTCATCACATATCTATATATATTCTCATAATTTAGCAAATGTGATCTTCTTTATCAGCTACCGTCATTTGCAATGGCCAAATCATGACATAGATATTACGAAAGTATTTCTATAACAAAAATTTCTTTTCATAGGCAAAAATAATTAAGTTTCACTATTGCTATCGAAGGTAGTTGAATGAAGAATAGTTTTATATTTACTAACTATTCAATGTCTCTGTCACTTATCCATATATAGATCTCACAATTAACAAAATGGGAGGTTCTTTAATAGCCAATTGTCATCCTATGCAACATCCAAGCCAATCTTTTCACAAAATTGGAGAACTTTTTCCTAAAGAGATGCTATCGTAAAGAATTTGGACAGAGGTTACAACAATATTTTTTTGCTAAACGGTTTTCTCTCTACTGAAAAAGATTAACCTTGACTATTGCAATATAACACAGTTGAAAGAAAAATAATTTCACATTTGTAAATGATTCAATACATGCATCACCTCCTCTATATATAGATTCTCATTGTTCATGAAATCGAAATTGTTTGTTTGCCAATTGCCATCAATTGCAATAACCAAGTTAATCATTTTTCCAGAAGAAGTTCTACAACTAACAATTTGGCCATAGACAATGTGAAAACATTTATTCAAAAAAAAAAAAAAAAAAAAAAACAAAAATTTACCAAGATTCACTATTGCAATGAACTTAATTGAATGAAAAATATTTTCATATCTACCAAATATTCAATTTATCTGTCATTTATCTATATTCATATTCTCATATTCAAAAACATTTGTGTTCTTTATTAGCCAATTGTCATTGTTTACCATAGTCAAGTTAATCATTTTCTCAAATGAGAACTTTACCCTAGAAATGCTCCATTTCAAATTTGGACAGATATTTTAGTTAGAAAGTTCTCTATAGAAAAATTATTAACCTTGACTATTACAATAGAAGAGTTTTAAAAGAAAACTAATTTTACATTTGTAAAATGCATGTATCGCCAGTCTATATATAGATTCTAATAGTTCACAAAACATGAAATCGTTTCTTCACCAATTGCTATCGTTTGCAATAGACAAGCTCATCATTTTTCCAAAAGAGGAGAACTTTTTTCTTGAAAAAGTGCTAAAATTAATAATTTGCACATAGATAAGAAAAGTTCTTCTTTGAAGGGAAAATGATTAAATTTCCCTATCGCAATCGAAAACACTTGAACAGAAAATAATTTCATATTTGCAATAGATGCGTCACCTATCTATATATAGGTTATCATCATTCATTAAATGTTATATTCTTTTTAAGTCAATGTGGTTCTCATAAGTTTTCCTTGCAACAAGTCCACATACAAGACAAAACAAATCATTGGAAAAAATTTGATGCAATCTGGTTGAATGTGTAAGAAACTTACAAACTTCATGCTACTTTAAAATGAAAGTTTGCAGTAACTAGGAGGCATATAATAAAATTTGAATTCTGGCTTTCAGGACTCAAGTGAGTTTCTGCAACCCATCATGCCATTCAAAATACATGTTGTTCAAATTATACACTATGCATATATACTGTTGCCATAGTTCTAAAGCATTAAATGTTTGTCATGCAAATTCCTAAATTTTGGTATCTAGATCAGCAAGAAGCTTGGCAATATAGTTAATTTAGTTTGTGATATGCAGTTATCGGAGGGAGTGTCTTGTAGTGAAATGTCCTCACATTCTCATAAATTTTACCTTAGGAATGTAAGGTTGCTTTATCTGGTAAGTAGTCTAAACATACATTCCCAGATAAGATGCATTTCTAAAAATGAAATTTGTGTATTTGTATTTTCACCGTGACCCAAAGGAAATTTGGATTGCCAGGAGAAAGAAAATCCTTTTTTTTTCTATGTAAATGACTGAATTACCCTTGTACTATAAATCTTTGCCTGCCTGACTGCCTCCCACAGTCCTACCAGACCACCATCAGCTCCCATTGTTTTGGCATATGGGTAATTGTGAAAAAATACACTATATTCCCAATAATGCTATTAGAAATCCAGACACCTGTTATAGTTATACTCACTGTTGGGAAAGCTAATCTTCAGATTTGTTTTCCCGAATAGAGAATTCTTAAGAAAATAAAGATAATTCCAACAAACGCATGCCTCTTATATGCTACCCAGATAGAAATCAATAAATCATGATGTTGTGATCTCTCGTATTGATCTAGCATAACAAGAACAATTAATAAAAGCTTTTCCATGCATCAACAAGCAGAGGGGAATGAATTTGGGGGAGAATAAGAAAATTTTAGGAGATGCTGCTAAAATACTTCATACAATACTTACATAAATACATATACAATACACATTTAGAATATAATTCTCATTTGGGAGGGTTGCGGATCTCTTGTATTTGAGGGACTTGCATATAAAAATTGAGTGTAATTACTAATTTCTATGTAATATTAAAATCCCTTCTACACAGACATCCAATTAAAAACTACTTTTATATACGTGGTAACACTTCGTTAGAGAGAGAGAGAGAGAAGAAAAGAACGAAGGAAATTGTTGGTACCAGATGAGTAGTTCCTGCGAAAGAAGACTGAATATGAAACCATAAGAGTGATCCACAATCTCCTACAAACAAGAGTAAGCCGCTACGTCGCTTCACAACGATCATGCCTAAATTGAAACAATCATCAAACAGCGTAAGCCCGAGAATAACATATCAAAAATAGCATTAATCGAAAACCAGAACAGAACATAAGAATTGAATGCTCGTTCTAGGTTTCGGTAGGTCAAAATAGTGCCCTAGGTCAAAGATTTGAGTCAAAATTGTTTTAATTTCCAGCAATAAATAACAGCAAAATGAACTTGCTTAACTTACAAGTAGCGTATTGCAATCTCGGAAGAAGAATTAGAAATTAATCATCTTCGTCTTCGTCGTAATAATAGTAATAGTCGAGAGGGGGAGGAGAGAAACAGAGGAAGGTCCAAAGGAAGAGAGCGAAACGACCGAATTGGTGGAGAGGGAAACAGCAAACGAGATCCAAGAGCTGGCTGCTGCTGACGCGATCATTGTCACTGATGCACGACGCTCGCTGCCATGCTTCTGCTGACACGTGTGCCACTGACACCGCTATCAAGCTGTTCAACACCATTGGGATTCAGTTGAGCTTAAGTTTCAATGCATCAACTTCAACTGAGTTCTCTTTTTCTTTTCTTTTTTGTAGAACGAATCACATTGAAAAGACCGATTTGTGACTTCTGTCCTATGTACCGATTTGCTTGGTATTTTTCTTCTTTTTTTTTTCCTATGGTTTGGGCTATCAAGTTGAGCAGGCACCCGAAGTGATTTCATCCTTTTTTTTTTGCTTTTAACAAGTTTCCTTCTGTTTTTGTCCAAAAGTAAAATTTGATATTAACTTCCATTTTCCGGACGTCAATTTGTTTTTTTAAATGTTCAAAGAAAAAAAAAAAGGCTATTGTCCTGCTATAAAAGGATAAAATCTGCCAAATAAGCATTAACTCACATAACTAAGTTGGGTTGGTCTAATGGTTAGCTCACTAGTCCGCTTAAGCAAGTGTCGGGAGTTCGAATCCCACCTTGTGCATGCAGCAACCCATTGGCCAGCGGCAAACCCTTAAATAGAGCTCAGTACCGCGGCGGATTAGTCCTTAACCTGTCGGGTTGGGGGATACCGTGGGAAACCAAACAAAAAAAAAAAGCATTAACTCACATGGCATATCTCCCACTATCCACTTCAAAGACATAATGAAATTTCAAATGCCAAAAGGCTTTACCTTACCCACTACATTGAAGCCATATGAAGGGTTTGGTGACCCACATATTCACATCACTAGATTTCAATCCATGATGTTTCTGAGTGCTTCTCATCTTATACTATGTCGATCTTTAACTACTTTTTTTGATGGAGCTGTTTTACTTTAGTTTTTTAGTTTGTCTGTAGGTTATATTTCGAGTTTTGAGTAATTTTTCGAAATCTTCACAAACCATTTTGCTGCCTCCAAAATATACGTGCATGGCTCAAACTACCTCAACACCATCAAATAAGATCAGCACGAAAGACTGACAGACTACATGACTAAGTTTGCCAAAGCAACCATAAAGATACCTAACCTCAACCTAGACGTTCATTTACATGCGCTAAAAAACAGCCTACGTCCTGAAAAATTCCAAAAAACCATAGCAATAGCAAAACCAAATATCCTAACCAAATTTCGAGAAAAAATCACAAGTCATATTGAATTAGAGAAACTTCGCGAAGGGAAGACATTATATAGGAGATCCTCCACACTAAGCTCATCAAACCTCCGAACAAGGCGGGGACATATCAAGATTAGATGTATGTGGACAAATCAAAACATTGTGTTTTTCATCAGAAGTTCGAACACGCCACTGACGAATGTGTGATTGCGAAAGACTTACTTGAAATGCTAGCTCGCCAAGGACTTCTTGAGAAATACGTAGATGGCCGCATCCAAAAAGAAGACGGAGTGCTCTAACCATCACACAAGATGAACAACTAATCTAACGTAACCAAAGACAAAGGCAAATGGACGACTTACCATCAATCGTCACAACCCTGAGGTGTCATAAATTGCATATCTGCAGGTTTTGCAGGTGGTGGGCGAAGCTACATTGTAACAAAAAGGGGTAATGACCCCTCTAATTTTAATTTTTTACAAGTAAATTATATGTAAATTTCAGTTTAACCCCCTTTAAAATTTTATTTTAGTCTTATTTTATTATATAAATATTTTTTTCCTTTCTCTAATCTTTTATGTAGCTCCGTCCTTGGTGGCAATACAAGCTTGACAAGAAAACAAAGTTACCGAACAATGTTAGCAGTATAAGGAACAAAAAGAACGAACATGATAAGTTGTGATACAGCTGCCATAACTTTCACACAATTCGATTTTCATTCGTCCAAATCAAACTTAGATGATCTGGTAGTCATCTCAATTAAGGCAGGCGATCTATTATTAAGAAAAGTTTTATTAGATTCAAATAGCAGTGTTCACGTATTATTTTATTCTACTTCTTAAAAAATGAGGGTAAGTGACAAAGCCATGTAGCCCTCGTCTAGTGAACTGATAGGGTTTTCAGGAAAAAAAGTACTTATCCTTGGGTAGGTGTGGCTGAAAATAATGCTGGGTGAGCAACCCGAATCAAAGACAATAGATATTCAATATTTGATTATAATATAAAAAAATTTTCGGTAGACCATCCCCCAAACAAGACTACTTACACAGAACATGTTCAGGCTGTATACCACACAGATCACGCACCATCACTTTTGGAACTGGACCCGTATCGACCTTTATGAGATACGTTACCAATGGATGACATACAAAAGGTACCTCTAACTAATTATCCAAAATGTTATACATACATTCAAAATGTAGGTGATCAGTTGCGACTAATTTTCTTCTTTTACAAAGTAAAAATAATTTTATATTTAAATAAAAAAATATAAAAATACTTTTATAATAATAAATTACTTAAAATAACATTCAATCATAAAAGAGTTTATTAATAATATTAATAAAAAAAATAATTACTTATACTAATTTATTTGATCTGATAATTGATCTTTTATATTATTTTTTAGTTCTTTCAATTAGCCAAACATTTTCTTATCTTGGTTTCTCCCATTCATTAGTTTCGGAATTTGTTGAACCATTTCTTACACTAGTACCATTATCTTCATTAGCTTGTAACAAAATAATATCTTCAAATTTTTACAAAATATTTATGTCATCAGAATTCATCATTCTTTTAAAATTATGAAGGGTGAAACATGCAACAATGATATCACGTTGGGTTTTAAATTTGGCACTTAATGGCATGTTTTATAGAATCTTTTATCTTACTTTGCATACTCCAAAGGTCCTTTCAATTACTGTCTTTAAACTTGAATGATAATAGTTGAACTTTTTATTGTTTGATTTAAAGTTTGGTGCTAGTCTAAATTGTGGAATATGATACCTTGTATAACTATAAGGTTCTAAGAATTCTTTAAAAGTTGGAAAGCCAGCCTCAACTAGGGGTGTGCATGGGTCGGGTAAAATCGGGTTTGATGTGATCTAGACCCGACTCGAAATATGCACCGGACCCATTTTTGAGACCCGAACCCGACTATAGACCCGATGAAACCTATACCCTTTCGGGCCACAATTATACCGGGTGAAAATTGAGCCGTTAACATTATATTACCTTGATACCTTCTTGTAAGTTAGCATGTAAAAATATCCAAATTTTCAAGACTCAAACCGTTATTTGACATGGTAAAATTCACTTAGAAAATATAACAAGAACCAACTCTTCTCTAAAATTAAAGCATAACCATAATCAATACTAATATTCCTAATAACACCATAATCAATACAAATAACACAATATTATGCATTAGTCTAAAGTATATATTTTAAATATAAAACATTAACTTATAGTCTTATATATAATGACTAATAACACAAAATATTAAGGTTTACTATACTTAAATTCCACATAATAATAGCCATCATCCATCACTAATAATACAAAATATTTATTGTGTATGGTGATCGGGTCATGGGGCCGATTTCGGGTGACCCGAGCTATGACCCAAACCCGACCCGAAACAATGACCGGGTCTATTTTTGAGACCTTTACCCAGCCCTAGACCCGATGAAATCACACAAAATTAGTCACTAAAGTATTCGAAACCGGGCCGAATCTTCAGGCCGGACCATGCCATGCACACCGCTAGCCTCAACTAATTAATATTTACCTGAAACACATTAAAAAATATACAAAAATCAAGTCAGATATTAGCATGAAAATGAATATAACTTCAAAATAAACTTAAATGACATCACTAACTTTCTGATGGATGTGAAAACTAGTATGTTTTTTTATCTTTATATATGATTATATTTTATATCAAATTATTAAAGATTTTATCTCAAAATATTGCATGATTTGAATACTAATGTAGTACATTCATCAATGAAAAATGGAGATAAAAGATGTCTTTTCAAAATTTTAGTAAGAATATTTTTGTTTATCAATTATTACAAAACATCTTTTTTATTAAGAAAAAAAATCTTTTAAATAAAGATGTAAATTATAACTTTTCAAAAAAATATTTTTTATTTTTTTAGAACTTTTACTTTTATTACTAAAAATTTGCCAAATACATTAAAAAATATAAAAAAGATCTTTTTTCTTTAAAAAATATATTTTTTTTATCAAAATAATGGCACCCAAACAAGCACTTAGTTGAATGAATGTAAATTCATTCTTTTTCAAGTAATTTTGCAGCATTATATGTTTCTTCGTCTTTGTTTGATTTTTTTTGTTTTTATTCTTGTTAAAAGAGTAAAACAAGAAAAAACTTGAGAATGTAAAATAAAAAAAAAAAGATGAATAAGAAAAAAGAAGAAGAAGATAGTGACGATGATGAAAAAAAGAAGAAGCAGCAGTAGAAGATGAAGAGGAGAAAGAGGAAGAGTTTTGAATTATGCGAACTTATCAGCACACATACACAAAAAATTCTTAAATAATACACTCGAATATCTTCGTATTACACTCAAATATCTTCGTGTTACATCCAAATTTGCTGCAAATATAGAAAAATATTTCCTCTAATGCTGCATCTTTGTCTTCTTCTTTTTTTCCTTATTTCTTTTTTTCTTTTAGTTAAATGAATGTAAACTCATCCTCTTCCAAATAATTTTGTAGCATTATGTGTTTTTTCTTCTTCTTTGTTTGATTTTTTTTGTTTTTATTCTTGTTAAAAGAGTAAAACAAGAGAAACTTGAGAATGTAAAATAAAAAGAAAAAGATGAATAAGAAAAAAGAAGAAAATAGTGACGATGATAATAAAAAAGAAGCAGCAGTAGAAGATGAAGAAGAAAAAGAGGAAAAGTTTTGAATTATGCAGAACTTATCAGCACACATACACAAAAAGTTCTTAAATAATACACTCGAATATCTTCGTGTTACATCTAAATTTACTGCAAATATAGAAAAATATTTCCTCTAATGCTGCATCTTTGTCTATTTCTTTTTTTTCTTATTTCTTTCTTTCTTTTAGTTGAATGAATGTAAATTCATCCTCTTCCAAATAATTTTGTAGCATTATGTGTTTCTTCTTCTTCTTTGTTTAATTTTTTTTGTTTTTATTCTTATTAAAAAAGTAAAACAAGAAGAAACTTGAGAAGATTAAAAAAAGATGAATAAAAAAAAGATGATGATAATGAAAAAGAAGAAGAAGAAGAAGCAGAAGACAACGAGGAGGGAGAAGAAGAGTTTTGAATTATGTATAACTTATTAGTACACATACACCGAAAATTTTTAAACAATACACTCAAATATTTTCGTTTTACACCAAATAATATCTTCGTGTTACACCCAAATTTGCTGCAAATACAGAAAAATATTTTCTTTAATGCAGAACTTTTACATTACATTCAATTCAAACCATCAACAATAAAATATTATTCACTTACAGAATCATAAACTACTAATGATAAACCACACCTCAGTCACTTGATTGGATTCAAAACAATAATTAATTTTGTACTGCTTTAATTGACAATTTGAACTTGAATTATTCATTATATTCAAGAACGAGATAACTGATTATGGAGAAGGAGGAAAAGAAATTCCAATGAAAAAGAAGGAGGAAGAGGAAGAGGAGGTGGTGTTAGTGACAACGATAACGAAAAGAGAAAAATAATGAAAAAGAAGAAGAAGAAGAAGAACGTAGACTTGTATCAAAAAATGACTTCTACCTGAAGAATAATTAAAACTAAAAACTGCCCAATCCATTTAAAAAAAAAAAAAAACACTTGTTATTTCCACACGTCACCACATATGTTCTACAAAAATAGAAGATTTTGATTCTTCTACAGCAGAACAACCGCCAATAAAATATCCTATAGGAGTAATGACCTGTCACGTTGGCCGTTAAACTAGCGATATCTAAAGTAGGTAACTCTTCAAACACACATATTTAGTAAAAATCATATTTAACTTCTTTTTATTTTAATTCACACACCAACTTAGTTGCTCTGAGTTAAGATTCAGATTCAGATACTCTGTGATGTTGACTGGTAAAAACAAATTCAAACTACTCTACTGTAAATTATGCAAATAAGAAAATTCTATTTCCTTAAACACCAAATGGGTATTGAGTATGAAGAAAGGGAACACCAAAGATTCTACTCTTAACACTACATATATGTATAAGTATATTTATCTTGCATTAATATGTGGGGAAAAATAACACCCCCTATAAGAAATTATACAAAATATATCAAGTTGGGTGGTAAAACACAAGGGTAATACAACAACAACGACAATACTAGGGAGCCAAAAAAGGGGGCAAAAATATGGCAAAAGCATACTCAGGTCAGGAGACATCATTTCTTAATCTCTCAACATTTAAGTTTCCTGATTAGTATCAGAGATATGTACATTAGAGATTGAATGCTAATCAGTTCTCTTCTGATCGAGTAACATTATCTCCATTTGGATTGTTGCTAGAAGAAGATGCTGCTGAAGGGTTTGGTGAAGAAAATAAACCATTGAAAGGCCATGGAAAGGAGAATCTTCTACTCCCACTTGCATTTCTTCCTTCAATATCCCCATCAACATTGTCATGTCCAGTATTTTCATCCTCCCTTTGATTACTGCTAGTCCTCAAGGACGCATCCGGTTCGTGCTTAGATTCATCAGCGGGCAACTGATACCTGCAAACCGGACAAGAACTATGGAGCTCCAACCAAGGAAGGATACATCCACTATGAAACATATGTTTACAGGGCATCTGTTTGGCTTCAGAACCAACTTCAAGATCATCAAGGCAAATAGAACATTGCATATTCTCGTCAATTGTCACGGTAGGCAATGCTTCAATGGCCTCCTTCTGCGCCGGTGGAGTTCCGTGCCTATTGGGATCATTCTCGGCCAAATGCTGCAACAGTAAATCCAAACCAGGACCAATGAAATAGTCACCCAGAGAACCAACGGGTGTATGATTATCACCTTGACCGCGGTTCCAGTCATAGGAACCTTGAACAATAATAGTTTGATTAAAAGGATTGATCAAGATTACACGCTCTCTGTCTCTTTCTCTTTCTCTTTCTCTTTCCCTACCATTGCCATCACCATCAGTGTTCTCATTCAGTTCAGATGCCAGGCCAGCTCTAATGCCTTGGAGCAATTGAAGTATGGTAGCTGAGCTTCTCCTTCTTCTCCGAAGGATAGACTCGAGCTCACGATCATATTCGTTTTCTCCACCAAGGCGTGCAAAAGCATTACCATTATCGTTGCCGTTACCATTACCATTACTTGTAGCATTACCATTATTACCACTACCATTATGATCATCATGGTTGTCGTTATCATCATCATCGAGCTCTAATCGCCTAGGCCTTCGACGATTATGCGGATTGCTCAACATGCCTAACAATATGGGAGCCCAAAGGGAAAGTGTCCGGTCAGGGCCGAAATCAGGAGCTTCCAGCATATTGCTAACAGTAGTGGTGTTACTCATTTCTTCAACAAACCCACTCTGGCATAATGGGCATTTGATCTCGCCTTCATTTATGGGATTCACCATTTGTGAGCACATATGACACCAATACCTTGCCGCCATTGCTTCCTCCATTCTCAATTATTTCTCCTCCAAAGATCACAAATACTTTGTGTATTCCTGAAGCATCAAGCCAACATAACTATGAACCAAAACCCAGACCAAAAAAAATCTAAACCAATTCAATCAATGATTTTACTACCAATCTTTCCGTTGAAATGGAACTTTTTCTTTTAAGTGGAACCCCAGAACTTTGGTACATACTTTTTTCTCAGGTGAATGCTTAAATTAGTCCCTCAAATCTCAACCACGAGCTAAATTGGTTTATCAGATTTAAACTATGAATCTCTTTGTTCTTTGGTTCACTTTAAAAAAGAGAAAGAGAAATCTTGACATAAAACCCCAACCAATCTAAAATTCTCACATATCAAATCATCAAAGCAAAACTGAAAAGAGAGAGAGAAGGAAACATCAACATACCAAAAAGAAAAAATGCTGAATCAGAAGCAGCAACAGCTACAATTTCTTGTTGAAAGATGGTATTGGTGCGAATTGCGAAAACAAAAAAACTTCTGTTCATAGGAAAGAAATGTTAAATACGAAATAAAAGAAGTGAAAATAATAATAATAATAATCATAAATCTTAAAATTGAAAGAAGGATCTGGAAGCATTCATAAAATCTAAGGTTTGACTTGATCAGAACACGACACTGAAAAATTAATAAATAAAATACAATGCAATTTTGCTTTTGTCGTTAACAGTTAAAAATGCATGAGAAGGAAAATGAATTAAATTAATATGAATGAAGATGACGAAAGAAAAGCATACCAAAAGCTTTTCAATTTGATTATTGTTTGGGGTTTGTGGGTTTTGCGTGAAAAATTCAATCCCAGAAAGAAAGAATTTGGCCAAGTCTCTGTATGTTACCGTATTAAGACTTGCCCAATGCCAACCGTGACTTTCTTTGTTTTTAAGTCAAAAAAATATACAAATAGAAAAAAGAAAGAAAGTTAATAGATAATGATAATTTTTGCACGGAAATAAAGTGTTATTTTTGTTCCTTTTCCTTTTCTTTTTTAACTATTTGATTCTTTGCTCCGTTTATTTGTCCGAATTTCTTGAGCGCTGTTTGATTAGTGTTGGTTCTTGGTTGGCATGACCTTGTTTAGTAGCATTGACTAACTTTGTAAAAAATGCATCGTCACCATAATAAATAGCTCATGTTTGTCTATTAATTTCTACCTCGCTTTATACTACATTTATGTTAACAATATTTGATAGTTTAAAAAATCTTAATTCAATATAATAGTCATTCTTATATGAATTTTAGAGTAAAGTATCGTTTTTATCCCAACGTTTGGGGTAAGTTTTAAAGTTGTTCCTAACATTTTGATTGTCTTATTTAAGTCTCTAACGTTTTAAAATTGGCTCAATGTTATCCTGTCGTTAGAGATCTATTAACAGAATTGACGGCGGGACAAAATTGAGATAATTTTGAAATATTAGGGATTTAAATAGGACGAAAACGTTAGAGACAAAAACGATACATAAAAATAAATTTTAATTTAGTTTTATCTTTCAATAATATTAATTTTTTATTGTACATAGTATTCCATTATTTTTTAATTACACCTAAATAAATTATACTTAATCACATTACTTCCATTTTAAATAAATATATTTTTTTACAATTTTAAAGAATTTTGATACATTAGAGACAAAAGGTATAATTTATATTTTATTGAATATATAGTATTTTTTTCTTTTCTGCAAGTTTATATACTAATCATTCTACATACATTTATGATAACTAAAAATTTTAAGAGTAAAATTATAAAAAAGATTAATTTATTTAAAATGAAAGTAATATGATTAAGTGTAATTTACTTAAATGTGATTAAAAAATAATTGAATACTATGTATAGTAAAAAATTGATATTATTGAAGGATAAAATTAAAATTTATTTCTATGTATCATTTTTGTCCCCAATGTTTTCGTCATATTTAAGTCTCTAACGTTTCAAAATCGTCTCAATTTTGTCCCGCCGTCAATTATGTTAACGGATTCTTAACGGCAGGAAAACATTGAGTCAGTTTTGAAACGTTAGGGACTTAAATAGGACGACTAAAACATTAGGAACAACTCTCTAAATGTTGGGGACAAAAACGATACTTTACTCATGAATTTAATTTTAATATACTCTCTATAATAGATTTATACGTGTATTTAATTATATATTAGCATATAAACAAAAATAATTATTTTTTTATTGACCACAAATAAATAATTTAAATGATTATATAAAATATTTTTATACTATCAGTATTTTAAAATTAAACTTTTATTTAATTTTAATATAACATTTTTTAGGTATTTGCTGTTTTGACCTTTTATATAATGTTAAGAATAATTGCTAACCAATAATACATATTAGAAATTACTTATTATACAAGAGTATTTTAGTAAATGATGTTGTAATAAATTTTTAGTTTCTTAATTATTATACACATGACTAAAACGATAGATATTTTACCAAAAAAATAAAAAGGACTAAAATGACACCAAAGAAAATGTATTGTATATAATTCGAGAAGTCGAAATAATGGATTCTTTTTGTGCACACTAATTGACATATATTATTTAGAAATTAATTTTTTAATTATTTTTTAGTTAGTGTAGTTCACCAAAATAGGTTAATAGGATGATGTACATGGATATGAGTTCGTCCACTTTTTACATTTTACGAAAGGGTAAAAATTTATTTATAATTATTTTTTTTAAGTTGATAGTAAAAAATTGTTAGATAATTTATCAGATTTGACTAAATTATTGTCTAACTAAATTAAGACCTGCACAGAGAGCTAAATTAATTATATTATATATTATAAATTTAAAATACTATCTATATTGCTTAGAGATATATTAGATCATATATAAATTAATATTAAACTTAGAAATTAATTTATAAAAAATAGTGTACAATATATTTATTTAATTTAGCAATTTATATATGATTTGATAATATTATTATTTAGCAAAAAAAATATAAAGAAAAAATACCGTTATAATACAGATAATAATTATATTTAACTGTTATTTTGTAATTCAATAAAATAATAATATGAATTAAATTTAATTGATTAAGAAGTTTAAAATTTTGTTTAGTAACATATCAAAATTAATTTATATTTTATAACGGTCGATGATAAATGACAATTTAAAATAAAAATTAATTAAAAATAAATAATTATAAAAAAAATTATACATAAATTAGACTATAAGTAACAAAAACATTAAAATTTATTCACTTGATTTCATATAATTACTTTTTATTTTTATTTTTAAATAGTTATTTTTGGTTTTTTTTTTATCATTTTTTAAGTTATATTTAAATACTACAGTACAATGATAAAAATATTAGATAAAATACAAGTATGGATATTATTAATGTTTTGATAATTAAAATTAATATTTAATTTTTTAATTTTATTTTCATAAATAATGACAATATGTATTTTTATCAATATTATTACAATTAAATGATATGAAAAAAAACAAATTGTTGAAAAATAGAAGAAATGATATATAAGCGACAAAGATACTATATAACTTATGAATACAATTATACTAAGAAATAAAAAATTAATGAATACAATTAAACAATCACCTAATATATATATATTTAGCAAATTAAAAAAAAAATTATGATCATCAATCAAATTTCAGTTGTATAAAAAATTAGCAAGAATGAAGAGGAAGAGTAGAAAGAAGTATGAAATTATGTTAGAGAAGAGATAAAAAAAATGTGAAAAGTGAATTTTGACTTATATAGTAAATATTATTAATGTTTTGATAATTAAAAATTATTTAATTTTTAATTTTATTTTTCATGAATAATGACAACATGTATTTTTAATAATATTATTACAATTAAATGATATTAAAAAATATAAATTATTGAAAGAAAGAAGAAGTGATATATAGGCGACAAAAATACTATATAACTAATAGAAAAAATAATTAATATAATTACACAATTACCTAATACATGCGTTTGGCAAATTTAAAAAATACAAATAAAAACTATGGTATGGGTGAAAGATTATATTTTAATTACTCATATTACTACCCTTGCAATGACTGCTAATCTAGAATGGGTTTCACAATTACAACATTCAAACAGAATATGGAACCAGAATTTAATTCAATCCAATTTCAATCCAGAAATAGCTATAGCAATAATCAATACTTCAATTCACGAGACAGGATAGAGTTACCTGAATGTTGGAGAAAGGGGCGGCTTCACTGATACTTCAGGATACAGAATAGCCTTTAACTTCTACCACCCACCAACTGAATACCTGCCAGAACAATGCAAAAGAAAGGACTTATGGAAGAGCATATAGAAAATTAATTGTCAACCGAAAATAAAAATTTGCTCTAGAAACTGATGCACGGAGGATTCCCTGTAAAAGAAAGGTTGAACGACCAAATACAATCCATCGAATCCTAGTGCCCAAAATGCAATCGATCACAAGAGAGCATTTTTTATTGTTTCTAGGAGTGTTCATATGTGACTGAAGCTTGGAAATGTTTAAATCTGCCATGGCAGATTCAAGTTCGAGAACCTTGAAAGTGGTGGATTCAGTTGGAAGAAGAATTGAGAATGGAGAAAAATTCGAATGAAAAAAGAGCAATAGCAGCAAACTTTTTATGGCAAATCTGGTTAGAAAGAAACGTATGGGTATTTGAAGGTAAAATCACCCCGGTAGAGATGGCCATAAGAAGTGTGTGAGAGAAGATGAGACTCTTGAGTTTTTATTTTATCTCTTTAGTTTTTTCATGCTTAAGTTATTTTATTAAAGTTGGAACTTTCTATTCTCTTTATTACAATTTCTGCCTGTAATATAAATTAGACCAATTTTCAAATTACATAACTTTGATAAAATAAAATAAAATAAAATAAAAACTATGGTCATCAACTAAATTCTAATTGTGCAAAAAATTAATAAGAATGGAGAGGGAGAGAAAGAAGGAGAAAGAGGTATGAAATGATATGAGAGGGAATAAAAAAAATATATAAAGTAAATATTTATACAATAAATATAAGAATGAGTGATGAGTATAAAAGAAGAAGAAAAAGAATTGAATTATAATTAAATTTATACTTATTATAAATAATTAACATTAACATTAAAAGTAATAGTGTAATTTACATAAAAATAAAGAGTAAGAGAATATAAAAATTAAGGTTAAAAAAAAGACAAAACAATCATTTACACTCATAAACTTTGTGAACACTGAACAAAATACCCATCAAACAAAAAAATTAACGATATACCTCTAAAAAATAGGTCGATCTCATGTGTCAAAAATATTCAAACATTAATTTTTTATTGACATTTTAATAAAATTTTCAAATGACCATCTTTTATTTCAATCTTAACTCCACCCTATCTCTTCTTTTCCAAATCTCAAATTTTTCCAACCCTTACCACTACCAATGGTTCCCCTGATTACCATTGTCTCTTCTCTCCCTCAGTCCTTCACCAACACCGATACAATGGGCTTACTAGCTAACGACTGCACCGGTGACAAGCAACTCAAGTTCTTGATCTACGAGCAGACCGACTGGATTGGCAAAGCATCCCCTTCGTGTACGGCTCTGGCCGCCTTGAGAACCTTTTGTACATTGCCGCCGTGAACCCCAACCACGTCTTCAATGCTACTGGCGTGACCGGCAAGCCTAACGTAGATTGGTGCGAGTCTCACGAGGTGGAGACCATCCACACAAACGTGGTCGACACCCTCACCCTGGCCGACGTGTGCTGCGAGAAGGGTTTCATTCTGATCACCTACGCCATCGGGTGCATCTTCGAGTACGATTACATCCACACTCTGGGATCCGGCGTTGCCTTCAAGGAGGAGGACACTCCCAACTTCATCGGATCTTTCTGCTCGAAGACCAAAGTCATGGTATACATTTAGATCCCTCCAATCCAAACTCGCATCGCATGTTGAAATGTGTTGGACTGTGTGTTGTGGTTTATGCTAGAATTAATATATAATAAAATAATATTGTGAATTTCCTTTATAGTTTGCGTGGTAGGTGAATTGAAAGATCTATTGTGGAACCACGAGAATGTGTGCATGTTGAGAATGAGGAAGTTCTTAACTCAGGTAATGAGAGAGTTGGTGTTAGTGAAGGACTGAGAGGGGAGGAGAGACAATGATATTCAGGGGAATTACTAGTGGTGGTGAGGGTTGTGAAGTTTGGAATTTGAGAAAGAAGAGAGGAGATGGTACTGAGGTTGAAGATAAAGGATAATTTAAAAATTTTATTAAAAAGTAACAAAAAATTAGGATTTTGATATTTTTGTCACATGAAATTTATTTTTTATGGGTATAATATCAATTTTTTTGTTTAATGGGTACTTTGGTCAGTATTGACAACGTACTTGAGTACAAATGATTGTTTTTTCAAAAAGAATCCTATAACATTATATAAAGATAGGTTATTAAGAAAAGATAAAAATACATTTAAAATTCTATGGTATAATGCAAAGATAGAAGATTGTGTTCAAATTGTGTGGATTAGTCATTTAAAAGATGACCTGACATAATAGTAGAAAGCTAATAATACATCTAGAAATTATATATGTTGAATTCTGTTTTAGTATATTACTAATAGATAATTATTAGCCAATGAGTTATAGCTTAAATGACATAATCTTTCTATACTCAATTAAAAAGTTGCGGGTTCGAGTCTCTTATCTTTGGTATAAAAAAATCGATAATTATTAATTATCAACTTTATATAAAAATAACTGCATATGAGTTTTACAACCTACAAAAGTCAGTTTTAAAACGATACTTTAGTCTTCTTATTTTATCTTCTTAACAAGAATAAAAATATAGTTAAAGCGTGTATTTATGCTCTCACTAATAAAACTAGTTTTTATTGAATTTGAACAAACTTAATTACCAAAAAAATACCAAAAAAACTTAAATATATAGCAAACATTAAATTAAATAATATTAACTTAAATGTGTAGCAAGCATTACATTAAATAATATTAACCTAGAAAATATAATATGTATATATATAAGACATAAAATTAGCGTTTTTCTTTTTTTTTCCCTGCTCTTTAGACTGCATTCTCTAAAGAAGAGGAGTGCATGCAGGCATAATGTTAAAAACAGTTATATCTTAATTAGACTTGATTAAATATTTTATTTGATAGTAAAATTTTATTCTTATTTGAATAAGTTAAATCAGAGATAAATTTGATCATTAATTTTTTTTTCATTTTTTAAAATCTTTCGGTCATTTATGAACAAAAACAAAAACGCACAAATCGTAGAATTACCGTTTTTCTAAGAAAACGCCTCATTTTTTTAAATTATATTTATAAAAAATCATATCAAAACCCGATATTTTTGAAAATATATATCTAATATCTAATTATTTTTATCATATTTCTATATCTTTTAAAATCTATTTGCCATTCTTATATTTTAGATTATTAACTATATGAATTTTGTAATATTATTTCAGTAATTTATTTACTTCAAAGGGAATATTTTATGCAGCTAGGAAAACACATTCAAACCCTGCTATTCCATTGTTCTTATATAAATACATGAGAACTGGACAGTTAAAAACATAAAATCCTACTTTCTGCTCATCTGCGCCTAAATTTTTCAACGGTTTAATACTACTTTCTCATCTGTGTGAACAGCTCTGGTGGTTTACTGCCTCCGACTGCACCAAAAGGAGAAAACCCACCCCTTCCTTGGTTGCTGAATGCCCCAAAACCCCCAGTTCCTGGAGCAGCTCCTGCAAATCCACCAGTTGATGAGGCAGCACCAAAGCCGCCACCAGAGGAAGCAGCACCAGCAAATCCACCAACAGGAGAAGTGAGTCCAGAGAATCCACCACCTGTGGAAGCAACACCAGCAAAGCCTCCACTTGACGCTGCTATGCCACCAAATCCTGCACCTGTTGATGTTATGCCAGCAAAACCTCCAGCAGCCGATGCTCTACCAGCAAACCCTCCACCGGTGGCAGCAGTTGGAAAACCACTATTGGAATTACTTCCAGCAAATCCGCCAAAACCACCGGGAGCTGCAAAGCCACTTCCAGGCAAAGCACCACCAAGCTGTCTTGATTGTCCGAAAGTACCAAGGACTGATCCAAGAACCTGTTGGCCAGATCCAATTTGTGCTGGCTGCCCAAACGCACTTGGAGTTGGTGTTGGACCAGTTCCCCCAGCACCAAAGCCACCAGAGAATGCACCTGTGTTTGTCGACTGGGCGGATGTAGATGACTGAGAACTTGGGAATGTAAAGGATGCAGGTCGAAACAACTCCCCGCTAGGAGGTGAGAATGTAAATGACGAGCTTGGCAAACTTGTTGCTACATTACCAAAGGAACCTCCAAATGGGTTTTGTTTGGGCACAGATGAATTAGGGATTGGACTAGTCCCAAACCCACCGAGGCTCCCAAAATTCAGTTCAGTCGTGTTACCAGTCTCAGGAGCTTCTTCATCCATCTCATCCTCATATGAAAGACCAGAATCCATACCCCCATTTTTGCTACTCGGAACATTAGCAGATGTAAGGAAAGAAGTCGAAAGCTGCATAGATCCATTGGATGATGGCTGCTCTGGTAGAGAAACTGGGACTACATTGGGTCCAGAACTTGCAACATTTCCCGAAGACTCCTCACCAGTAGGAGTGAGATTTCCAGAAGGTCCATCCTTCAATTCAGACTCACGTGTTTGAGGTTCACTCAGCTGAGGGGTCATCTCTGCAGCAGCATCTAAATCTGTATTTAAATTAGACACAGAAGCTGGCCGAATCTCTGACTTAAGTGACTCTGAGGTTGAATTCAAGCCAGACGTAGTAGTTGAAGAGAACACTGCATGTTTAAGGCCCTGATCAGATAAGACAGAAGCTCTTGCTGAAGTAGTTGACATAGTGCTATTAGAGTTTATGCTGGTGTCTGAACTAGCCAAAAGTCTGCTTAATGGCACTGACACTGGAGCTGGAGACACTGCTGCAGATGAGATGGAAGATGACAATAGCGAAGCTGATAATGGTTTAATAATTGGAGGTGACGGAGATTCACATGAACCAGATGTAGGCAGTTCAGAAATATTTTCATTGGGTCGGCTTTTAGTAAAATTGAACTCAGTAATCTTTCCAAGGAAGGTTGATGGTGCTGATATAGCAGATGAATGTGACTCCAAGGATGAAGAGTCGTCTTTTTTCCAGGATTCAGAAGTAAATGCACTTGAAAGTTTGTTTCCCATTGTAGCACTAGTAGCCATTGTTATTTTACTCATTGTACTTGGCATTTCAGTAGATTTAATTAGGAATGAAGGTTTTTCTGTGTTAGAAAAGGAAAGAATAGAGGATTTTTGAGGTGTTTTCGAATTCAGTATTGATGTATTATCACTGTTGGAGAATAAATTAACTCTTGGAACATCCGATTTTTCGGAAGCAACATTTTTGGTTTCTGTGTAACTACCAGGCATCATTGCAGCTGGCGATTGTGATACAGGCCAAGAGGGAACTGCTGAAGTGATATTTTGTAAAACACGGGGTTTGGACTCTGAAACTTGTGTGGGTGCTTGGAGGCTACCAGTCCATTTAAATGCCTGCTCTGAACCCTGTTTGAGTTCAACGGGGGAATCCAGAATTCCTGCTGTATGTGTATTTTGTAGAGAAAGACCAAAGTCAGACAGCATGATGAATAGTATGTCAGATTAACTATTAATCGAATACCTAGAGGGAAAAAAAAGGATAAACAATTAATCTCAATTCACCTTTCATTTTAGTTGCAGGGAAAGCAATTGAAGGTGTTCCCACATCTGATTTTTGAGAAGCAGATTCTGTCATCATAGAAGTTTGAATCTTTTCTTTCTTCAATGAAGAGAATGATCCATTCCGGTTTGGTTTCTGCGGTTCTTTTAACAGCATCCTTTTGATTGTGGTTTTAGGTGGTTCAAAGGAGGCCCAACTCTGCACCCAAGTTGTTAAAACCCACATCATAACCATTAATAAATGCAATATATCCATCAGAACATTCTATCATATAGATCCCATCCAAAAAAAGAAAGACACGGAAAATTCTGCATCCAACACTAATTTTAAAATTTTAGACTTTTGTTGCTTGTTTTACATGTGTCTTTCCTTTTAGTAGAAATTCTTTTTTCCATCAAGAATTTCAGCAGTGCGAGATAAAAAGTAAAATCAAATCTTTACCCACAGCAATTAACTGAGCAGCATTAACCAATCTGCTTGCTTAATTGTGTGGCATAGATGTATGATAAAACTGAACCAACCAGTAACTGACTAATACCTGGTCAAGTGAGTCTCTCCTCCTCCTAGCCGTTTCTGGTTCACAACTCTTCATAGCACTGGTTTGAATTCTTTTAAATTGATCTTTCTTAGAAGTCGAACCAGAGACAAGCTGCTTAGCTAAAGGGGTCCTCACATCTTTCATGGCTGGAGAGCCAAAGGAATTGTCAAACGAAATTCCTATTGTTTCAAATAACTCTCTCACATTCTTTTGTTCCTTAGGTAGAGAGCTTAAACTCAATGTTGTCATTTGTTTAAAAAGACATTCAGAGAGATTCTCAGCAGCTACAAGTTGTGAACTAATTGCATTATGTAGACTATGCATTGACTGAATGTGTCTGCAAAGAGGAGAGAAAAAAAAGGGAATTATAATTTAGTAAAACAAAACACAGAAAAGGTCAAAGTCTATAGCATTTATACCTATCCATATAGTTTATTATTCATCATACCCAGTTTATTTGTTTATTTATCTACTAGTAAATCAATACTTAGCATAGAGAGAGAAGAATAATCAGTGTGTTAGATTTACAAAAATAAGACCAAAATAGACTCTACCAACAACAAAATAGACCCCCCAACAACCACCAAGATACACAAATGCAGTAAGCCAGTAACCCTCTTTGACCACTCTGAGGCTTGGTTTGGTAAAACTTTTACTTTTTAAAAGTTGCTTATGAAAGCTGTCTTTCAAAAGCCAGCTTTTTAAAAGCTCTGTACCTGCGTTTGGTAAAATCAAACTAAAAATGGCTTTCGATAAGCACAAGCACCATAATTGCGTTTAGTAAAATAACTTTTAAAAGTAAAAAGGACCATAATAGACATAGATATAATAAAGAATAATTACTCTTTTTGTACTAATAATTAATAAGGAAAATTTTGGATATTTATTATTTTATAGGGTTATATTAGATATTTTAATTTTGATAAGTACAAGCCAACTTTAAAAAGCTTCCCCTTAGGTGCTTTCAAAAGCATCCTATTAGGGATTTGGTAATTATGGGGTGCTCAAAGTCCCACTTCGAGTAGTATGGGATGCTTGATGTTGTATATAAGGAGAGTGGTTCTTCCCCTTTAACAGCTAGCTTTTAAGGTGTGGTTTCCCACTTTCCTTAGATACTTAACAATGGTATCGCCATAGAAAGGGCTACCTATAGGCTGGATTAAGGTGAATACCGAATACTGATAGACCGTAAGGTGTGGTTTCCCACTTTCCTTAGATACTTAACACATCCCTAGCTTTTAAAAGCTACAAACATAAGCACGTGAGCTTTTAATTTACCAAACACAAAACGAGGTGCTTGTGCTTTTGAAAAGCACAAGCTCCTCTCCGAAAAACTTTACCAAACCAAGCCTGAATCCACATGAGGAACACAGTTAGAGCAGACACATGCGCAAGGAGACTAAAAAGACAGATGAGACATGCAGTCATGCAGAATGTGAAGCAGGCAGGAGTTTACTTGATATCTAAGCTTATCTGTATATAAAGGAATTGTACTACAAAATACCTAAGGAAAATGAGGAAATGGATACAGAAGAAAACCAACATATCTACAATTGAAGTTGTGTATACCTGTTAAGTGGATTAAGTATAATGTAAGCTCTAATAGTGGCTACAAATTATCATACCTAGGAGGTCCATATCTATTTTGACAAGCTCCATGATCTATATTACGGCCACCATATTGACTGAACTTGTTCAGTTCAAGGCCATTGAAGTGCCTCTCCAGTTCAATTAATTGATATGTCAAATCCTGAAACAATTGCACAAAATTGTTAAATGCTAGGCATCATGAATCCCTTATTGGAAAAATATCACCAATACCTGATTCAGAGTCAAAATATGTTGTCGCTTTAGCTCTAGTTCTGAATTCAGCTTTTGGCGATTCCAGAGGTCCCAATATCGGCTATCAGCAGCTTGTTTATATATGCCTTCCATGTATATTTTTCGTGCCACAACTGTCATCCAACAAGATAACCATTTAAGTAAAAAGAATAACAGGTTTTTAATGAAAAGGAAAGACTAGATGTGTTAGAATATCCAAATATCATTGTCGGAGAATATAGTACTTATCTTTCTAACTAATGTTATTTATCACTTGTTTAATTGTTTCATTATGGTGAATATAGTAACTAATGCTATAATGAATTGGACCTGTGTTTTGCCTTTTGCAATACATCACTAATATCAATATCTGATTACCCTATTGCTTATTTCTCTCCCTGACTACTACCAACTTAAAGCCTTGAACAACCTGATATATTCAAGGAATCAATGGCAAATTACAATTACCCCATCTTGAGATATATTGATTACACTTTACTCCCTCTAGTTTAAAACGACGCATACCTCCCTTAATTCATTTGGAGACAACATATTGATCTCCATTAAAATTTTATTATTTTTTTTAAATAAAAAGCATGTAAGATGACTTCTTTACATTACTCTTGAAATCCTATAACTGCACCATTGATACACTCTTTACTGTTATACATAAAAAAGTAAATACAAAAAGGACAAATAAAAACAGATGAAAGGGAAAAATACAATACGCATCTGCATGTAAACATCACCTTGTATGGTTTTATTAAGTAGATAATGAACCTCCTCAACATGTTCTTCCATTTGGCACTGCATAGTGAAGCACAGACATTTGAAAATGAGCCACCTCAAAAAATATGAACGAAATAAAAAAGAAACAGCACCAACAAGAACAGAACAGAAAAAGAGCAAGGGAATACCTAATGAATATAAAAAACATCAAAATAAAACCCCAATAGTGAAAAGAAACGGGTTATTTATGCTAAGCTTCCCTAAAGTCCAGTCTAGTCATTTCTAGAGCTTCTTGAGTCTTGATGTTTATGAATATCTCAACAACTGCTTCATGTATGTGTTTAATATAAGTAAAGCAATTGTTGAGATATTCATAAAGATCAAGACTTAAGAGAGAGGGCAAACTTGAAGATACCATCAGTGACCCTCTCTCTGATTTTGGAGTTGAGATATATCTTAGTAGCTAGATTTTCCATTAGGAAATTATTGCTCCCACTGTGGATTGTGAATTTAGGACTACCAATTTAGCTTGAAGAAAGAGACTGCGCTCATATTTATGGCAGAGTTGAAATTCTTGCCACGAATGTGATACAAGCACCAACCCATCCCTTTTTGTTTAAGTTTTCAATAACATACAAAATTTAATGACGTAGAATTAATATTCACAATATTTCCATTGTAACCAATGTATTAGATTAAAGCCTGAGTTTCATAGTATAGTACAATTTATAGAATAGTTCCATCGTGTACAATGTTTTAAGTCATCTATTTGTTGAATTTTGAAGACAAAAACAGGATCAAGGACCAACTGATCTAGCCTAAAAATATACATGACTGTAGAAAGATCAAATAAACACAATTAAAAATTATTAATAACCCCATCAAGTGGGAAGAGGTTTTATTATTGTAATATTGCTGTGGTATATAATCAGGATCTCTACAGCACTTTAAAAAATAATCTGTATTAAGTCAATACCATAATACAAGTAAAAAATTAAACATTATATTATCCACAACAAGAGATGTCATGGAAAAGATGTTATTGTAACAGGAAAGGTGAAAAAAAATAGAAAGGAAAGAAATATCACCGTCCAAAATTTGCAATTTCTAGATAAGGTCTCCATGCCTTGCTCCACTGCTTCAATTGAACTTTTTAGTGACTTAGTGCAAGCATCTTTAAATCCACCAGCCTCTTCTATCGACCTCAACAGCAGATCCAGTTCTTTTGTCATCTCATTGATCTAGAGAAAAGAATAAAAAGAGAAAAATTAAAACATGGAACAGAATTGCATAAGAGTTCCTGTCTTTTCTCCTTCTAAATCCTTTCTACTCATCTAATAATAAAGTAAACTAATAGCAGAGGAAGAAAAATATGGAACTCAGTCTAGATTCTTCTTTTGGCACAAGTGGCAAGATGGAAAGAGCAATTAAGGGCCTCTCGTTTCCACTTTGCTTCCTATTTTCATCTTTCAGTTTTCTTTTTCAGAATTTTATGAAGAAAAAACTTAGATATAGTGAAAACATATAATCCTCTAAAGTGTTCACATTTTTCTTCGGAAAATTCTGAAAATAAAAACATCAAACATGAAAACAAGAAAGAAAACAAAAAAACAAAAATGAAACAGGCCTTAACATACTCTCATCAGTACTACCCTGTCAAATATGAAACTATGAAACATTTTCAGAAATAATACATTGCTAAACGGCTTTGATAAATCAGAGTTTGAGATCCCAAGTATTGATGAAGTTCCATGCTGCTCATTAGAAGGATGAAATTTCCGAGTAGAAGACTTGCCAGCTGTTGCATTTCCATTCAAAGACAAATGTGAGGAAAATGCTGAGACTGGTTGTGTATTTGCGGATCTTATTGTAGTAACTTGTTCTGTACTTTGAATAGGCCTAACGGCAGAATTGTCCTGTACAAGAGAGGGTTTTTGATCGATGCTTCCAGGAACTTTGGTACTGTGAACATTTGTACTGCCCTTAGTATATATTTGACTTTGGTAACCCACACCACCAATAGGGCTTGACGTTGAAAATGAGGAGAAGTCAGATCCTTTTGGAATTGAAGATGTTTCACTAGGTGAATGATGAGAAGGTCTCTGTGAGTCCCATGGACTGTTTGTATTCCATGGAACCTTAGACATCACAGTAGTTTTCTGTGAAGTGTTATTATGTGACAAAACAGGAGTAGCAGAATGAGTGTTTGTCATAAAAGAGCCAATATTTGATCCAAGTGCTGCAGGATTTTGATCTAAGTTTGCCCGTTGCTCAAAGGTAGATGCACTATTACTATCAGTGGCATGGTTCAGATGAACTACATTTTGAACTGTTTGCTTAATATTAGACTTCAAATTTGACAGTGACTCCACCTCTGGGTGCTTAACAAAATGTTCAGTTTTTGCCACTTGCTTAGAATTGGCAATAGCCTTGGATTTCTGATTCTCACTTGCTTCATAAGCCTGCACATAATTATTATCAAAATTGTCATTAACTGAGACCCAACAGTCAATGCAATAACTCTTCTGTTTCATATCCAAAAGTTGAAGACCAAAAACACCTGATCTGATTCCTCTTTCTGAAATCCATGAGCAACAGTGGAAGGATCCTCCACAGGTAGCTTCAAAGAAGCATCTCCCTCAATGACAGCAGGAACATCAGCTGAAACTTCACGGCCTGCAAGACTAAAAACAATTCCTTCTCAACATTTTATTTGAAAATTGCATGTGGAGAAAAATCTATACAGCTGACAAAATAGAAAACATACTTCAAATAACATACCTAGCAACATGGAACAAAACAAGTTTTCCATCTAATGTAAGACATATGAGAACACAATGTGGTGAGAGCTCTTTCCTTCCCTCCACACCAATTTCAACTCCCACTTTCTGATATATTGATGCCTTATCAATACATAGACCCAAGAGCAAATTATCATCACCATTTTCTGAAAACGAAAGTGCATTAGGACTTCCATAAAATATAATTTATACTCACCAAGTAAATATAGAACTTTTCATTTGTGTTGTGTGCACGTGCGAAAGAGAGAGAGAGGGGGGGTCAAGAAAGCATATGATTGCGTTTTTAGGGGTTTTCTACAATCCTGAATAGATATGGAGAAACTGGATTTCAGGAAGCCTATCCTCTCTTCAACTTTTGGATGCAACTGTCTCGATGAAATAAAAGCCCAACAGACAACTTTTCCTGGATTATTATGGCTGAGTTTGGATCTCACAAAGTTACACAAAAGTTTCGCCATCTTTTCCATTAACTCCTTAGTCTATCAAATATTTTCCCCTAAAGACGCCTCCTTAGGAACTTCCATTATCTCAAGAACTCACGATACAGAGGTCACTAAATTTGCTTGATTCTATTTATGTAAAAATGACTTTCTACTTTCGTTGGGGAAAAAAGAAACCAAAAAAAAAGGCATAAGAATATGTATTTCCATTAATTGATATTTGCCTTTTCTGATGGAAACAAAAGAGGTACCATAAAAAGAAATGAGTTTGGAAGTACCCTGAAGCTCAATTCTTGGAACACAATTATCCCTTTCAATATCAACAAGCACAGCTTCATTCTTATAATCATCCACTGACCAACCTACTAACATAATGTGCTGATCCGTATTCTTCTTGTTGCCATGGATTGCAAGCTCGCTATAGTTATTCAAAAAGTAAAAAATTAAAAATTAGAAAAAATCAAGTTCATTTCCAATATAATTCTTCATATAAATAAACTATCATTCAAGGCATGATATTGATGACCATCAAATAAGTTTTAATCAAGAGTAAAATATAACTTTATCCCTTTATAGAAAGCATTATTATGTTTCACTCGCCTCCTTTATTTCTAAAGGATACTCTTCAGTCTTCACCACTTCTTTACAACATTGAAATAAGCTACAATTCATCTATTTTCAAATGTGACATTTTTTTGTGTGAAAAAAAAAAGAATTTCATTATGACGACAAGGATAATACAAATTGGGGGATAAGGGATCTCTTATAAAATGAAAAGCAAAAAACAAAAGATTTATGTATAAAGCATAGGTTTCCAATCTCTCAACATGTTCAAGAGGGAAGTCCCCATAAATATCATGACCTACACCAACTAGATGCTAAGTGTCTAATTCTATCAAAAAAAAACATGCTTGTCAGAAAATCTGTTATTTTGACATTATAACATGTTGATATATTTATATGTATAATTTAATTTTGAAATTATAATTATAATAAGAAAAATTGTACTTATAAATTAGTCAATGTTGTACCTTTGTATTTTGTCAACTATTAATTAGAATGTTAATTTATATATTTTATGGTAAAATAAAAAAATTCTTGTTACAAAAAGAAATGTTTATAAACACTCATAATTCTGCAGAAAAATGTTAAAGACAACAAGGAATCTATTTTCAAAGCAGAATATCAAGTCCAATAAACCTAGATCAGGCAACAAATAAAATTCTTATTTTATTTTGTAACAGTTGGAACTGTGTTCAAAAATAGACCTAGATTTGGTTTTAGCCAATGTAGGCTAAAGCAAAATGAAGCTTCTTATTATATCTTGAGATATCTATAATGTCAGGATGACAACATACATAAATCTTATGCATGCTTAAAAACCAAATAGTAAAAGCAATAAAGAGCTTTCATGTTATGAAGCTTTAACATGTATTCAAAACGAGGGAAATAAGGGGTGAACGGAGTGTCAAGCCATGAAATGCAAAACAATTACCATTGTTCTAGGTACACCAATAAAAGGTAGGGTCCACTTCCAAATGGTACAATGTCATCAATAAGTCCTAGGTAGATATCAGAGAAAGATTGGACAACAAATTCAGAACAACCCTGAAAGAAAAAAGAAAAAAAATGTTTAATGCTGCATGTAAAATCAAATGCAAGTTCCTTTGGTTATTACAGCATCCATACGAATGCATTTTTATTTTTATTGCATAACCAGTTAGGGACTAACAACTAAAGGAGTACCAGTATAGGAATTCACATCAAAATCCATTTAGTAGTTAGTATAGGGACTAAAACCAAATCCATAAACACACGGGGCTAAAAGCAAGTTTTAATATTAAAAAATATTAGTTGAGTACAACTACAACTGAAGATATTTCCATCATGGAAAACTAATTATAGTGACATTAGGTACTAGTTTAAGATGTATAATTTGAGATTTGAAGGAGAATCACTCTCTTGATCATTTGATAAATGATCAACCAAATTCAGTTCCCAGCCAAAGAATCAATTCATTTAAGCTGTTGAGCAAGGGCAAACAAATGCATGTCCAGCAAAAAATTTACTAATAGGTAATAGCTAAAAAAAAAGAGGTCTAGATACATTATCATGAAAGAATGCTAAAGTGCAAATATTTATTTTACCAATAACCAAGCAATATTATAAACAAATTCACTTTTAGTGAAAGCATGCAATCATTCTCAAGATCCAGCAAATGTAAATTTAATACATATGGTGAGGTATAGACATGAATAGGTAATAAATGCATGATACCAAAAAGCAAATGCAAGAATTTTACACTTACAGCCCTAATTTCACCATTTCTACTTCTAATAACTTGGAGAAGATAATTCTCCTCCTTGCCATCTTCAGTAAATTGCAAGCATCCAATTATAATGGAATCAGATCGAACACACTTGACAGAATCCACTGGTACATCTCAAAGAAAAGACTTTATGTTAGACGTTCTGCATAGCAAAGAAACAGCACCATGTATTGAATTTTCAACACCAAAATCCAAGCAAAAAATAAAATGGGGAAGTGCATTTCTTATTGACACTTCCTAATAGTGTAATACCAACTTTTTAATTACTTCTAAAAATAGGATAAAGTATATTTTGTGTTCTTGAAGTTTAGCAAAAGTTTCAAAAATACCCTGAAGTTTTATTTTATCCCAAAAGTTTTCGATTTGCATCAAATATATCCCCGATAGCTAAATTTTCAAAAAATTTAAGACCAATCCAACAAAAATGTATGAAAATTATGCTTGATTTGCTTGTGTTGAAGGTTGTTCTTATGAAATTATTATTGAATTGGTCCTAAATTTTTTGAAAAATTAGCGGCCAGGAATATATTTGATGCATATCGAAAACTTCTGGGACAAAATTGAAAAAATAAAACTTAGTAGTATTTTTGAAACTTTTGCAAAACTTCAGGGACAAAAAATACTTTACCCTCTAAAATATTTTTCTATTCACGTCAAACCAACAACAAAACATTATCCCACTAGGTGGGGTCAGCTACATGAATCAAACGATGTCATTACGTCCTATTACGTATCATGTTTGTAGTGAGACCGGTTACACATAGATCCCCTTTGACCACCACGTGTATGGTTTTCTTGGATCTTACTCTACTTTTCGCCACCTGTCTATATTCTATCTGATCCATTTTCCTAACAAGATGTTTTGCTGATATTCTTCCCACATATCGAAACCACCTAAGACGAGATTCTACCATCTTTTCTATAGGAGCTACTCCAACATTATCTTATATTTGCGTTCCTTATTTTGTCTATACGTGTATGGCAACTCATCCATCTTAGCATCCTTACCTCTGTCACACTCAATTTATGTTCCTGCTCACTTTTTGTGGTCCAACACGTTGTTCCATATAATATAGTTCAGTCTAATGGCAATGCGATAAAATTTGTCATTAAGTTTTAATGGTATCTTTTTGTCGGATATAAAATCAGACGTACTTTGACCAACCAGCTTGATTCCTATGTTGTACTTCCTAATTTCTGCATTATTTTGTCTGATACCCCCAAGATACTTAAAATGTTTAACTTGTTGTAGAATGCTATCTCCAAATTTTACTTCTATGTTAGTGTTTCCCCCTCTCGACCAAACTTACATTCCATATAATTCGTCTTATCGCGGCTTATGCGCAAACCACACACCACGAAAGCTTCTCTCTATAAATCTAGCTTCTGATTTAAATCTTGTCATGATTCTCCCATAAGGACGACATCATAGGCAAAAAACATGCACCATGGCACGAGTTCCTGAATATGCTCAATAAGCACTTCCAAAACTAATGTTAAAATATATGGACTTAGAGTTGAACCTTGATGCAATCCTACACCAATGGGAAAATCCTCTGTTACACCAAATTGAGTCTTCACACTAATTGTAACCCCATCATACATATCCTTAGTTACACGAATATATGCAATCCTTACATTCTTCTTTTCCAAAACCTTCCATAGGGCTTGTCTTAGTATCTTATTTTATGTTTTTTTCAAATCAATAAACACCATATGTAGATTTTTTTTTAATTACTCCGGTGTCTCTCCATCATTTTCCTTAGCAAGTATATAACTTCTATGGTGGATCTACCTGGCATAAAATCAAACTGGTTTTCCTAGACCTTTGTCTCCTGTCTCAACCTCCGTTCTATCACTCTCACCCATAACTTCATGGTACGACTCATAAGTCATGAGTTTGATCCCTCTGCAATTTCCACAATTTTATATATCCCCTAGAGACCAAAATGTTCTTACTCCACTCGTTTGGCATCTTGTATATTAAAATTTCATTGAAAAGTGTGGTTAAACCAATTGACGTCTTTTCCTCCTAAGGCATTCCAAACTTAAAGCAACATGGAAAACAGGGAAAAGATTAGAATAAAAAACTGGAGGTATTTACATGTATAAGTCTAAAACCAATATGTTTCCCCGCTGTATTTTCTTATGATGGCCTGGTCACACCGCGCCTTCATAGAATCCACCGGGTTGACCCCGAAGGCCGAAAAAGAATCCCTGGTTTGACCAACAAACTACGTGGGAGAAAGAAGGAAGGTTGTATAGGCCATCTTGGAAAGTGTCAAGTGCGGCCCATACAATACCAGGGGAGGTGAAGCAGAGGGAGCTGGCCATTGGGTAGAAGGGGGGGACTACCATAATTGCCCAAATGGGAAATGCGAGAACATCTTGATCGAAGGCTACCATTAATAAAAGATTGAATCAGCATTCAGCAGCTAGATTTTAATTCCCTCACTGCCGCTACTTTTTATTATGCTTGATTGCCTAAAACTGTAAATATATATTAATCTTGATCTCTGAGGAAGTAAGAAATAGACTAGTGACTTATAATTCCAATTGATTTAATGGCTTTGACATACTGTCCTTATGATTGAAACCTTGTATAATGAGAAAAAAAAAATAGAATAAAAAACTGGACGGATTTATGTATAATGAGAATCATCCAAAACTAATATGTTTTACCATAATAAAAGATTGAATCAGCAGCTAGATTCTGCTGCTTTTTGTTATGCTTGATTGCCTAAAAACTATAAATATATATTAAATCTTGATCTCAAGCTCAGAGAGCATGTATGAAAGAGTAGTGACTTATTTTTTCTAATCATATTCGTTTAATAGCTTTGGGATATTGTCCTTTTGATCGAATCATTGTTAATATATTTGTCAACAATTTAAATATTGAAAGTCAATAGCCAACATGAGCACATACACATATACAATATCTTAGTGTATTAAAAATAGAGAGATGAAGAGGAGAATGCAAACCTTTTATGCTACAATTCAGGTCAGAATCACCAATCCAGGATTTGAAAGATAACGAAATTGAAATCCATTCTTCAAACTTAACCGATAAAATACTTAGAACATTCCTCCTTGCCACAGCAATAAAGTTCCCTTTTATGCCCCAATCAACTTGAAGAAATAAATTAGAACAAGTAATTAGATTAGACATGAAAATAAGTATGCCATGAACCAAACGGAAGAGAGTGAAGAATCTTTGCAATGAAGATTCCCCAACAACCAGATAACAACTAAAATAATAACTGAAACTATGGTAGTGAAGCAAATAATGTAGCAGACTGAAATTAAAATTAACTCATACTGTCTAGCACTGGAATTTCACCCATCAAATCAATAAACACCAAATAGCAAATATTGATAATAAGGTGGCAAATAAAGTAGAGCAGAATAATGATAGTATCATACCAGCTTCAACAGAGTCCATCACACATTTAAGGGGAGAATTAACCTCTCCATAATATAGCACTCCCGTATTTGAAAGCACAACAAATGAATTTTCTGATGTTGTTATCCATCGCATGTCCTTGACGGTAGCCGAATCATTGAGTGAACAGGAAAAAGACTGCTTCACTTCCTGGTTAATGATGATACAATAAAAAACAGATTGTCATTACAAATTAAAAAATCATAAACAGGACAAACACTAAGAATAAGGAAACTTTGAAAGAGCAAAAGTAGCCAATGTCCCAAACTAACATTTCTACTACAGAAACCCCATCAAAAAGCTAAACCAAAACACTCAGGCAGTAGTGTTAGCATCTAGCAAATTCTTGTGTAAGCTATTTTTTCTAGGGATAGGGATAATCTTTCAACCAACAAGAGACTGAGAGAGTACATGAGACTTCAGGCTGGACATGATCCTAGTCTAATAATAAATCAAGTGTTAAGAGAGAAAAATTTTCTAGGGACTGCGAAGTCACACTAGGAGATAGCTAAACCAGTTGCTAATGTTTCTGGTTGAGGGTGGATGCTAAGGAGAGATCAAGGAGAAATGTTACAAACCTAGAGATTGAGTGGTGTCAACTGAAGGACACAAAATAATACCTATTTAAAAGAAATCTATAAAAGGGATTCTTGGAAGTGCCAACATTCTAAGGGAAGAGATGACTAATTAGGAAGGGAGCAAAAGTGATTCTTGGATTACCAAAGGATCCCCTTACCAATGGCATCACCAAAAGGATTTGTTGCCGTAAATGCCATTGTCAGAATTGCTTTAGGTTTTGGTGCAGTTTTTTTTTTGTTTGTTTTCTTTTTTTGGGGGGTGGGGGTTCTGTTCTAGAAAAAAGAAAGGAGCTTATTAAGGTGGAGATTAAATACATATTAAAGAGGATAAAGTATCCGCCTAAGCAAAGAGCCAAAAAAAATGGAAAGCATAAATCATCTTGATAAACTAAGAAAGCTTCCCATGCCATCCTATGTGATATTGAACCCCTGTCTAAATAAATGAAACCGTGTTATAAATATATACAGAAAGCATAATTGTATCCCATTTCAAGCAATGTGCTAAAGAAACCTTATCAAAACGAGCGTTCAGCTGCAACCAAATGTATATTCAATGCAAAATTTGGCCTCCTCAATTCTATTAAAAAACATGAAAAATAAATCATGCAAACTGCTCAAGTAACCTAAAACACGCGACACTCGCCATAAATTCCACATAAGATGTGCTTATAAAGAAACAAAAGTATGTAATGATGTAAGAACATGTGAGAAACATATTCTAAGCAATCAATAGATGTTATACACACATAAGAAGAGCCTTGTTCCTATAGCAAAAGAAATTCTTGTAGGACAAATGCAAAGAGCACACTAGAAAATAAAGTATCATCAAAGAAAAACTCAAAATAATAAATAATAATACTAAGAGGATAAAAAGCCTGCAACAACAGCACATCATTAATTAACTCTATTAAATGCCAGAGTGGAAATACAAGGTCTGTATGTCTTTCTTTCAATAATCTGAGAGCTTAACTAGCCTCAAGATGAGACGGGGTCTGGGGTCATCATAACAATAGTAGAATATTAGTCAACTGTAGTTTTTAATACATTGCTATTGACTATTTCTACAATTCCTCATTGATTAGCTATTGCACTTAATTTAATCTTTACTAAAATATACAATAAGGTGATACAATATCCTAATGACTGTTCCAACAAACTGCAAGCTACTAACAATGATCATGCAAAAGCCAGAGTTGTTCAGAATATATTAAAAACTTCAGGCACCAAAAATTAGAGAATGCATTACAAGCTTGCCAGAGGAACAGAATATCAAATGAAATGCATTATGATGACAATGGAGAAGTCTCAGCAAAAACAACATATCAAGAAGAGATAGGGGAGTTGTAAAGATGGATATTTTTTGTTGATGTGTGACTTAAAAAAAAGAAGAAAAATAAAAACAAAGACAAAGGAACGAAAGAAAACAGCAGGGCAGGGATACAAAACCCTAACCCATCTCTTGAGCAAGAATTGGCTCGACTTCCATAGGTGGATTAATCAATCTACTGCAATTCCATCATTCTGCGCTCCCAACTTGGCCATCACATCTGCAACTCAATTAGCATCCCGCTGAATGAGAGAGAACTGAATCATCCAATTAGCTTTCAACTTCAGATAAAAAATCTGCTGGATCAAATCCCTCTCCTCATGCTCTTGCGGGATTTTCCAGTGGTTTTCTGGATAGAAAGCATCTGCAGAGTCAGTCTCACACACAATAGCTGTCATCATTTGCTGGTAAGCCATGTATAGACCTCTTCAAACTGCCCAAAGCTCAGCTCGCAAAACCCCGTTGCCGAAAACAGGACCACAGCACCCAAAAACCCAGTTGCCAGAGCTATTCCGCAACACACAGCCAAAGCCAGCACAGTTCTCATCCATAAAGACACTCCCATCACAATTTAACTTAGCAAAACCTTCCTCAGGTCCAGTCCAACTCGATAGATAATACTAAAGCTTATGTCACACTTTGGGGGGATCTTTTATGGGGAAATGCTAGTTGTATGTCTAGCATTTCTTCATTTCCCAAACCTCTCGTCCAAAAATTTTCAAGTTTCAATTTTTTGGTAATAGCATATTAGAGACCAATCAAATATTTGGGTTTCAGGAACCTACAAAGCCATTTGGGCACTTCCCCCAACAAAACTAGAATGCTTAAACAAATAAATAAGAAAAAGTAGTGTTTTCACACTCTGGCATAGCTAGGTATAAAGTAGTTCTGGATACAGAAAAAGATAAAAGTAGGCATCCAAATACATCAACATTTAGCATAATGATAACAACAACAAAATGATGGGGAAAAAAATACCTTATTCAAGAAATTAGGTACAGAGTAAAACCGTATGTCGCCGGAGACCGAAGCTGCCAAAGTTGAGTTATCCGTGGAAAGAGCCAAACAGTGAACCCTACCAATAGAGACATCAACGAGACTCAGCTGTTGTACAAGAGAACCACTCCCCTTCTCTTTAAATTCGTTTGCCGAATCAATAACGTCCTTCGTCCTTACAACAAAGAACCCTAAAAATAAAAATAAAAACCTAAATTAACAACAGTGAGGACCAAAAACATTACCAGAAATGAAGTAAACTAGGATATTTACCCGAAGAATGAGCGACGAAAACGAGACGGAAGCGTTCGGAGACTGCAAGAGGCTGAGAAGGAAGGGATTCAGGGTCGTAGTTGGAGTCTTCATCGGGCTTCAACGGTACGGACTCGCCTATCTTGGAAAAGAAGTAATCCTTGGTACCAACTAGCTCGCCTTCGAGCTCGTCTTCTAGGTCGACTTTGATTGGTGGATCGGAAGTGCCCATAGTGTCTGATATGTACACTGTTAACAATGCCTAATGTACGGTTAGGTAGTTAATAAGCGGAAGCGAGTGCGCCCAAGTTTGCCGCCGCAACGAGAAGTAGCTGTTTAGAGTGGCGAAGTAGAAGGAAGGGAAGAGATGGCAAAGCAGAGCGGCAGAGTCAGGAGGAACGAAGCTATCGACGAGAAGCTTCGCTGGAGGAGGTCGTAATGGGAGGGTTGGGTTGACGGCTGGTGGGTGATACTGGGTGGCGATGCGGCGGTGCAGACTGCTGAGTAGGGCAAAGAGGAGGTGAGTTTAGTGGAGGACGGGGAGAGGAGCGTCGAGATGCTGTGTTATTACTTGTTAGCGGGATGTTTCTTTTTAACGAGTGACGCCTCTTTTCGGCCTGACTTTTTCCATTATGGACAAGCTGCCCTCACAAATAAAAAATGACTAATTGACCCTTATCTTTTTCTTCGGCTAGACACAAGGTTCTAAAAACCATTCTGAACCGACCGGTCGAACCATGAATCGATGTAAAAACAAATCGGTCATATACCAAAATTGGAAGATTTAAAAATCGCTATTTGACTGTCAAACTGATCCTGATAGTTGAGGCCATGCTTAGTACTACATGGTGGAGGTTGTGCATGGCGCTGGCCAAAGGTCTGCATGAGGCTAGGGCTACGCAAAAGGATTTTGTGATTGCTGTGGAGGCGGTGATGGAAGTGGGATATAGTAGCCTTCAGAGTAAGGGACGGGGGGCATACTGGTGCATCTAAGGCTGAGGCTGAGGTAGTGGAGCAAAAAGTGGTGACAGCTGAGGACGGAATGACGTGAACAATAGTCCACTGACGGAGGCATCACATACTGGTACCCAGTCGCATGTCTGCCCCGTATGACGAGCCAGCTCCTGGCGAGATTTGTGGCATCCAAGCTGAAGTATATATGGGTGCAGAAGAATGATGAAACTGTCCGATACTCTGATTTGCGAGGCGTGCATTGAGGCCTAGTTAGCAGTATGAAGTTGGAATGCATCCTCGAACCCTATCTCCTCAACTATTTGCTCCCCCTGATAGCTGCTGGACAGCCTGATATCATGCTAACTGGGTGGTGAAGTGTCCTAGACTGCCTGATGCTACAGCCTGATATCATGCCAACTGGGTGGTGAAGTGTCCTAGACTGCCTGATGCTGCAGACCTCCTGAACCAAATGGATCACGCCACTGCCTCCTGCTCAGACTCCACGTCCAACTGCGCCCGGCGAGGCCTGACTTTCTCCCTCCTAGCCCCTTAACAAATGTCGTGATCAGAGAGTTGTCAAAGACGAAATCCCTAAAAGGCACCGTGTCGCTGAACCTAGCCCCTCTCAGATACGGGACGATAGCGTCAGGTGGTGGAAGCGTGTGACTCACTTGTCGGGGCAGAAGTAGGCGAGACCTCTGACAAAAAATAAAATATCACAATTATTAAAAATTTGTATTAGTCCATCGACATATCAAACCGACTTAACTATTGTATACATTTATTTAACAGAAATTTACACGTATGTACTAACTTAATTTATGTTGATACAATTTTTTATGTTGACATGGACTTACTTAACTAATAGACATTTCCTTAATATGTTAAATAAAATAAAAATATTAAGCAAAGTAATTAATAATTTAATTATCAAACTTTAACTTAATAATTTAATTATCAAATTTTAGCTTAATAATCTAATTATCAAACTTTGATAGTTAATAACTAAGTTCACAAATTAAGAAACATGTAACGAATAAACTAATTTCAACGGTTGAAAAACATCTACCCCATTATTTAATATCTAAATTAATAATTATATAGTTAACAACTTAATTATTGAAAAATGATAACCACATTCCTAGACTTATTTCCTATCAGGCCCTGTTGCTAATGATAAAAATTGTATTATAGTTTTTGGTAAGTATCCTAACCAAGACTATACATATATGGGACAACATAAATATCAAGATAATAAAACTAACAGCAAAGTCGGCTATTCCGACGTAGTGCCATGTGACGTTCAGTCTATTGATGTTCGAATCACGTCAATCTGCACGGGCCATCTTTGTCTTACTCGATAATATAGTCAAAAAGGGATAGAAGAGAGGAGAAAATGGAGGAAAACTTCGAAATGGGACCCAAATCAAGGCTGTAAATGACATCTATATTTAGGCGTGACCCAATCTTATCTCGTTTACAGTGTAAGCTAGATAAGCTTGCTCGTATATGTTTACACTGTAAACGAGATATACACGTGTCACGTGCACTGTCTTATCTCATTTACACGGTAAACGAGATAAGTCATTATACATATTTTCGTAATAATTTTTAAAATTAATTATTTCAATAAATTAAATATTTTTTAATTTATTTTTGTTCAAAAAATTTCTTATTCTTAAGGTCTTATCTTGTCTTATCATTTTTTTTAAGGGCTAATTTTTTATATGAAAATTATTGTTGTATTATTTTCAATTATGGCGAAATGGTGTGTTTTAATTTAGTATGGAGATAATTACAAGGTGCGCGAATTGAGAACTCGCACAACTTAACCGGCAAGTGTACCGAGTCATCCAAATAATACCTCAAATGAGTGAGGGTCGATCCCACAATGATTGTCAGACTAAGCAAGTAATGGTTGTCAAGTTGGACTTAGTTAGGCGAATTAAAAAGGAATTTGATGGTTGAAACGCATAAACAGTAAATAGCAAGTAAACAAAGCAAATAAATTTGTTTGGTGTGAAAACAAAATGAGAAAATAGTTAAGATTTCAGATATGTTTACTTTCCAAATTAAAAGTTCTTATCAACTATTTTAACAATACATGATTTATTTTATGACAAACTATAAATGTCTAAACCCAAATCTCTTAGTGATTTAGCCTCCTCTAACCTTCATTAACTGCCACTCTCGTGGTCACTTAATTCCGATTAGAGAATTAAGTTCAAAAACTAGTTTATGGCCACAAAAACCCTAATTACCCAAAACTAACATGATTATATTCACACATCCCAATTAGTTCATGCAATTAGCGATTTAGGAGAAGTTTGTTTTCAAGCGAGATAACTCTCTCGAGAATCACAAGAACTCATGTAGAATAAGAGTCGTACTCTTGTTCCACCAAAATTCATAAGATTAAAAACGAAAATAATCATTAGAATTGAATCAAAACATTAATTAAAATAGAAGACTAATAGTTCTAATCCATAAAAATAAACAGAGCTCCTAACCTTAACTAAGAGGTTTAGTTGCTCATGACTTATAGAAAAACTAGGGTTCTGAAAATGTGCGGAAGGAAGCAGATCCAAATACAGAAGATCTTTTCCTTTTTATACTAACTTAATTTGAAACGGAATAATAAAATAAAATAATAATTCCTAAAACTAAAAAGTATTGTTTGTAAATAAAAATTATTAAAAAAAATAAAATAGAACTAATAAATGCTAAATTCACTTAAAAAGTCCAAAGAGTGAAAATTTCGGACTGCTGCTGGTGTTTCCTTTTTAGCTTCAAACTCTGCCAAACTGTTTCGAATTTCTCTTGAAATCACAAAAATACTAAAACAACTCAAAGTAGCATTAAAAGGAAATTTTTGCACTAAAATCAATGAAAATCTAACTAAAAACAACTGGAAAATGATAACAAAAAGGGTATAAGATGCTTATGCATCACAACACCAAACTTAAACTGTTGCTTGTTCTCAAGCAACCAAAACAATATAGAACCAAGAAGAGAAAATGCTTGAGACTTTGAGTTGTCATTTAAGCTCATGTCTAGTTACTGAACGGGGCTAATGACACTCTAATTTTGAATAGTTTCGGCTCTCATTATGCCTTGAAGTTCATAAATATGAGTGGAGAATGCCCTAGTAAATGTTGAAGACCTTTACCTTCATACAGACTTTTTGATACTTGATACGGAAGATGATACAGACAACTCCATCATCCTAGTAAGGCCATTCCTACCTATTGGAAGAGCCCTAATTGACGTCGAGAGAGGAGAGTTATACCTGAGGATGCATGAGGACTATTTATTATTCAAGATTTTTAAATCTCAACCACTCTCTGACAAATGAGGTACTAGCGTGCAGAGTTCAAAGCTTAAGCCCTTTCACTTGGTGGAAAGCTATACAATACTCCTTGATATCAAATCTAAGTTTGGTGTTGAATATTCACCACTTGCCAAAGATGGAGGAGGCACCAAGAAGAAAGTACCCAAGGGCTAGAGGGATAAGAAGATTCCTATTGAGGACTTCTCACCTGGCATGAAGGTGGTGTTCACTAGAAGTCCAATTGTACCACACATTGTGAACAGAATCTTGTCTCTGGAGCATGTTGAGCTGATTCATGGAAGTATAGAAAAGATGTTCACTATGAGGGGTGAAGATCTAAGCCCTACGATCCTCCTCCTTAGAAGAGCTTGACGGTAAAGGAGCGCTTATTGGGAGGCAACCCAACCATTAGTATCCTTTAGTTTACTTTTGTTTTATTTCAGTTTTATTTTATATCATTTTATTTTTCATTGATTTTCATAATTTTCCTAGTTTTTCTAATGATTGTAATTATGTACGGCGCTTAGAACAGGGACATAAGAGTTTAAACAGAAAACAGAACACCGTGGAGAGGCATGCTGGGGGTGCTCAACGCCAAAGAGAAAGCAGAGAGATGGGCGTTTAACATCCATTTTGGGCGTTCTACATTATTTTAGCCCCCTCCTCGAGGCGCTAAATGCTAGGGAGGCGTTTAGCGCCGGAGGTGCTAAAAAAAAAAAGAGTATACCCCCTACTAGTGTTAAACTTTAGAACTAATACCCAGAGGAGAGGTTTGAGTCCGATTTGTTCATTTAAAAATAAAAATTAAAACTCACAAATTGGAGAGTAAATTTTCTAAAATTTATAATCAGAGGATAGATTTTTTTAATGTTCACAAATCGGAGAGTAGATTTTGTGATTTAAAAATTTTAAAAAATTAAAATTTATAAATTAGACCCTCCAATTTATGATATTTATATGAAAAAAACATACAAAATTTACACATTATTAAAAAATACTACTATAAACCCAATGTCAAAATTAAATACAAAGTACCAACCATTCTAGAATCTAGTCCTTTGGGTTATATATCGAACGGCCACAAAAGGAAGGAGTACCGGTGTACCATGGGGCATTATAACAGCTGGCAAGTGGCGACGTATTTCTTGGGGTTTCTCTCATTTTAAAGACTGACGAGGCGAGCAGCGAGCAGGACAGCAGCTCCTAACAAACAAAGCAGCGAAAGTGAAGAGGAACAAGAGAGTCCGGATTCAGTGCCACCAAAAGTGAAGAAGAAGAAGAAGAAGAAGAAGATCCTCTTTTCACTGTAAACCCTATCCCTCTTCTTTTTCTTCTTATTATCACTACCGCATTCAATTCCTCATTCTCTTACGAGTTACCTTCTCGTTTTCTTTTTTCAATTTACTTGTTTTTGAAAATTTCTAGTTAGTGTTAGTTCTATGTCGATTTTCTAGTTCTAATAGACCAATTTTTCGGGACGTGTTTCACTCGTTCGTTATGAGTTATCTTGGCTCGTTTTGCTTCCCTGTAAGTTTTGTTAGGATTATTGAATGCTTGAATTTAGCAGGGAAAATAAAAATAAATAACTGCCATGGATGCTGGTGGCGGCAACTCGTTGCCATCTGCACCGGACGGGGTGAAGCGAAAAGTGTGTTATTTCTATGATCCAGAGGTTGGGAATTACTATTATGGCCAAGGTCACCCTATGAAGCCGCATCGAATTCGGATGACACATGCTCTTCTTGCCCACTATGGACTGCTTCAGCATATGCAGGTCCTCAAGCCGTTCCCTGCTAGGGACAGGGACCTTTGCCGCTTCCATGCCGACGATTATGTTGCATTCCTTCGAAGCATAACCCCTGAAACGCAGCAGGACCATCTGAGGCAACTCAAGCGCTTTAATGTCGGCGAAGATTGCCCCGTCTTTGATGGACTGTACTCGTTTTGTCAAACATATGCTGGAGGCTCGGTTGGTGGTGCTGTCAAGCTGAACCATGACCAATGTGATATAGCTGTCAATTGGGCCGGTGGCCTGCATCATGCCAAGAAATGCGAGGCTTCTGGGTTTTGCTATGTGAATGATATTGTCCTTGCAATCTTGGAACTTCTTAAACAGCATGAGGTTTGTATGACACTCTTTCATGCTGGTTTACATTTTCTGCGCTGCATTTTACATATGTTTTTATCAAGATGTCTCATAGTGAGAAATACTCATTTATTGTTGTTGTTGTTATGAACTTATGATTATTATCCTGCGCTTTTGGTCTTTTGCTTCTTGTATGCCCAAGATTTAGCAAGAGGAATTCCTTCTCCTTTATTAGTCTACAAAATGTTTCTACTTCAATTATATGTTATCTTAGTTCTATGTTAAGGTTTCTTTGGTGGAGAAGCAAAGGAGTTTTACCAACTAGTTGCTTTGAATATATTCTGCCTGTTAGTTTTAGGTTGACAAATTGGAGAGTATTTGTCTATTTCAGAAAGGGATGTGCTAATGGAAGCTTGAACATTTATATTCTTGAGCCTCCTGCTCTAATGCAACATTTCTTGTATATACATTTAAGTGAAAAGGTTTCTGATCTCATAAAACAATATCCTAATGAATGGGCGAAAATAGTTCAGAGTTAGGCTTTGACAGTTCTTCATTACTGCCTTTTCAGCAGTATGTAATCATCTAATTCTATTTTCTGGAAGAGTTATGTTTGGACGGCCTGAGACCAACTGACCAACTGCAGTGACCATGTTACTGCATACTTAGATTGAATACAATATGAGATAATCAAATTTTTGTTGTTTTCACTTTTTTTATTATGTAAATATACAATTTTGTGTAGTTTAATATATAATGGAAAATGGGCTAAACTTTCCCTTTGAAGTTTGAACCTTACAAGCAGGGAAAAGAAATAAAGTTTAAGTGTTGGAATAAGATAAGGTTTTCAGCAAAATGAGTGAACAATTTAAACTTTGTTAAAGTAATGAATGTATTGGAAATTTGAAGGTTTAGTTTATCAATGAAAACCTTCTACACTGGAAAATAAATTAAAAAAAGAAACACTTCCCGAAGCTTTGGTGACAAACATTTTTGCTACTATGGCTATTAGCTAGAAACCATAGATTACGAGTCTTGTCAATATTGGTCTAAGCAGGTGCTTACTCTGGTGGTTTTGATTTTTGTTAAGGCTCAGTATGCTTGCTAACTATTTATTTTTTATTTTTATTGAACCAATTTTTTAATCCTACAGTTTATGGTCATTCATTTTTAAAAGCATGAACCACGCTCCCTTGAATTTTTCAGAAATGGTGAGAGCATTCATTGTCTAGCCTAAATTGCATTGAAGTCATCTTCTAAACCTATATGCAGAAGATTGTTAGTTTTGTACACAACCAGTTTAAAGAAGTACAATGTGTGGTCTCTGTATTCTGGTTATTAATTGTAGAAAATTTAATATGGTTGTGTGCTGTTTTTGTGAACTTTGAGAGCACATGAAATTCTTTTGGGAGGATGACCCTTGCATTGTTAGTTTTAATTTATTTATTGATGATTTCATCATTGTTGAGTGTTAAGTGTTTTAATGGGCTAAATTATATTTTAAGGGGGTGAAACGTTAGATTTTTATATTGGTTTTTAAATTTTTTGGGGTGGCAACTGGCAAGTGTTTTTGGGCAACATCAGGGAGGTGAAGTTTAATTTATCCTCTTCTGAACTATACTTTCAACTTGCAATATTTTGTGTGTGTTCCTATTTTGAAATGTAATATTTTTTATTTTCAGCGAGTTCTATATGTGGACATTGATATCCACCATGGAGATGGTGTGGAGGAAGCTTTCTACACTACCGATAGAGTCATGACTGTTTCCTTCCATAAATTTGGTGATTATTTCCCTGGCACGGGGGACTTACGTGATATTGGATACGCAAAGGGAAAATACTACTCTCTTAATGTTCCTCTTGATGATGGAATTGATGATGAGAGTTATCATTTCTTGTTCAAACCTATAATTGGTAAAGTGATGGAAGTTTTTAAGCCTGGTGCAGTGGTTCTCCAATGTGGTGCAGATTCTTTATCTGGAGATAGATTGGGATGTTTCAATCTTTCAATTAGGGGACATGCGGAGTGTGTTAAATACATGAGATCATTCAATGTTCCCCTCTTACTACTAGGTGGTGGTGGCTACACCATTCGGAATGTTGCTCGTTGCTGGTGCTATGAGGTAAACTATTGCTTTAATAGACACGTTGCTATCATTATCTTTATAGATGGGTATCTCTCTTGGAGATGCAGATAGATTGGTGAGCTTTTACTCTTATGTATTTTTGCATGTGTCTCTCTTGTTTATTGGTTTGTGACTATCCTAATCTTTTATACCGAGTATCTCTTATCTTCCATACCTTTATAATATGCTTCTCTACTTGTTGTTATACCAAATGTTTTATTTTTCATACAAACAACAACTTCGCATTGCCCCACTATGTGGAGTTGACTACATGGATCAAATGACATTAGAGTTCCGTATCATACAAGACAGACTACATTTGTGTTTAAACCTTTTTTTTCCCTTTTCAATAAAGGAAGAATATCATTAAGATGGGAAAAGAATTATACAAGAAATGAGAGGATACGAGATCCTCCCAACTAAATATAAGTACAAAAGATCTATGAAGCATAATTTTCCAATCTATCAACATGTCTAGATCATGAGCTTTATACCATATAGAGAGTGAAAGTCTAATTCTATCTCTTATCTGAAAATCTATCATTAAAAAGCTGCGAGAATAGTGCTCCAGCCAAAATACTCATATCTCTCTTTAAACTATTAATATGTAAATCCTTTTTAATAATTTTCTCTTAGGTTTTCATAGCTCTCCCTCTACCACTGCTCTTTGTTGGATCCCTTCTTTGAACATGGGCATATCACCTATGATGAGATTTTACCGTCTTCTCTATAGTCATTGCTACCTGAACTCTTCTTGTATAATGCCTTTATTCCTACCTAGCCATCTCTTTAAGCATTCCCATCCCCATGTGCTGTTGGTCTTTGTTACATATCTAAATTTTGGGTGGTGCCTTTTTTGTTTTATTTTTTTTTTAACAAACAAGATGATAATAGGTTTGTTTACCTCACGGAATCTGGAGATAAATGTAGATGATGGACATAAATTGGAGTAGAATCACCCAACAAAGGATCACCATACTCTTGTCCCACTAGATGGAGTTGGCTATGTGAATCAAATTCTGTCATAATATTTTGTGGGATAAACTACCATTTCTATCCATGAATATTTAGGATGCTGACAAATTTACCCACGAAAAACAGAAACTGACTTTATACCCATAAAAGATGAATTTCGCTTGACAAAACTACCCAAACCCTAAAAAATTATCAAAAATCCCTAATCTACCATATTTCCAAATTCCAATGTTCGTCTCTTCACCACCACCACCCCCAATTTCTATTCATTCCCTATCACTACTCTCTCGCGCTCTCTCTCTAAATCTTATTATATATCTCTGATTCCCTTGATTCTTATGGATTAGAGATTTCATATTTCTTTATACACAACAAGTATAATGTGATTCAAATGCCACTGCATGAGTGAAGGGCACTAGTGCCAGATGCAGATTTTTTGCCAAAATCCAAATTGGATAATTGAGGGTTATTCCGAGGAGTTTGAGAAATCTTTCCTTGAGCACATGAAGAGCAGCTATCAGCCTTTCAATTACTACTTCCGGCGACAATGGGGCGGCGCCAACGATCTTATCTACCAGATTCGTCAACAAGCGTCACCTCCCCCTTTGCCACTACATCGGCGTCGACAACCGCCACGGCGGCCCCAACGTTTCCGAATTAGTCAACAAGCATCACCTCCTCCTTTGTCATCTACAATGGTGTCGACAACCTCCACGGCAGCCCCAACGTTTCCAGATTCGTCGACAAGCGTCACTTCCCCGTTGTCACCTACATTGGCGGTTTACAACCTCCGCGGCAGCCTCAACCTTTTCAAATTTCTCAACAAGCGTCTTGCATGATATTTATTCAATCAATTTCCCATTTCAGCTTGCTACATTATTAAATATAATAGAACTTGGGAAAAAAATCAATGGCAAGAACAATGTATGTGGTCGTGGTAATAGAGGCAATAGCGGTAAAGAGTTGGGAATGAACGTTCGAAGAGGAAAGATTTGAGTGGTGGTGGTAAAAAGTTGGGGATTAAGGTGGTGGTGAAGGAATAGAATTGGGAGTGGAGTAAGGTTAAAAGGGGTAGTTTAGGGATTCGTGATAATTTTTAGAGTTTGGGTAGTTTTGTCAACTAAAACTCATTTTTCATGGATATAAAGTCAGTTTTTTTTTTTTCCGTGGGTAGATTTGTCAACATTCTGAGCATTTATGGATAGAAATGCTAATTTATTCTATCTTATGATAAATCAAATGCACAAAAAGTCACTAATATCTAAATCTTATTGTTTTTTACCTTTTATTTCATTTTCCTACTTTACTTCTAACTCTGTGTCTATTTGACTATCTTCGATATTATGGAATTGCTCTGTGAGCTGTTCCGATGTCACTGTGATCGATGCTGCTTTTGAAACAGACACCTTAGTAATTTACGGGGCCTATCAATATGTTAATTGAAAGAAAAAATGGTAAACATGAAAGTTTCAGTGATAATGATGTTAGATGGGTGAAAGCAGAGTTATTGTTTTCCTTTCTTGTCTTGTAAGTCATGGATTTTTCTTTTCCTATTTATTTATTTACTTTTTATATACAACAGAGAATTAAGTATAAATTGTCTAAGTACAGCAGAGAATTAAGTATAAGTTTTCTTTGTTGTTGTATAATTGAGTCATTTGTCTGTATCGATATTTCACAAAATTGTATTTGTTATATGTTAGGGCAGACAGGAGTTGCTCTTGGAATGGAGGTAGAAGACAAAATGCCACAGCATGAGTACTATGAATATTTTGGTCCAGATTATACCCTTCATGTTGCCCCAAGTAATATGGAAAACAAGAATTCCCGTCATTTATTGGAAGAAATTCGATCTAGGCTACTTGAAAATCTTTCCAAGCTGCAGCATGCTCCCAGTGTCCAGTTTCAGGAAAAGCCTCCTGATTTTGATGTTGGAGAGGTAAGCTTTGTAGGTCTTCATTTTATTGAATTATATTGCAGTTGCTATCTTCTCCCCCTTTTTTCCCCTCACATGTGCTTCTTTTCAGTTAATGATAATTATTTTGGCAGCCACTTCTACAGAAGTAAAACATGACTAATAATATTTCTGAGCTTCGCAAGTAAAGAAACAGGGGAATAAAAGTATTCATGTTATCCTTTTCAAGTTATTCCATCACTAATTGCTCTTCTTTATTAGTTGTTTCTTCTGTAAAGTCTTGGTTGTCTATTTTAGGAGGTGTAATTTTCCCAATAAAAAAAGAAGAAATCTATAATACCAAGTAACCCAAAATCTTAAATGCAAAGGCTCTGGTGTACGTCACATAGTGCACCATACCAACACTTTTCTGTTCATTGCTCATTCTGCTTCAATTTTAGACATCCTTATCACTTCTCCGTCATCATCGTGAAATTGACCTTGCCTCCTTCTTCTGTGGCTATCTTCTACCTCCTAGCCCTTAGCAATGGTTCCTTAACATCTTTGCCTCCCCTGTCATCCTCTGAGCGGGCAATGCTGCATCAGCTTTGGCGTCCTCCCCTCTGCCAGAACTTTTATTTTTGTCTTAGTATAAAATACCTATATGTGTTAGAAGAGACAAAGGTTACTCTGTCTTCTGCTGGGGTCCTGGGCAAGTAGATCTGCAAATAACTGCCAGATGTATTGCGAGTTGATGATTTGGATGGAAGAAACAAAGGTTAGATAGATTAAGTATATGGTTTTTGAGGGTTATAAAAAAGACATAGCTCCCAGACATCCCGCAAAGTCTTACCTTCGCTTCTAACCTCAGCTATCAACTAATGTATCCTGAACAATAATTCATAATATATCCTAATCCTTAGCCTAAATATATGGATCTAGTCATGATGTAAAATTTCATATCTGAGAAATTCGTGATTTTCCAGGCAGATGAAGATCAAGATAATGGCGATGAGAGATGGGATCCTGATTCTGACATGGACATTGATGATCGGTATGTTGCTTATCCTCAGCCTACTTCTTATCATGTAATATCAGACAATCAACGTATCTTCAGTTTGTTACCTTGTTAATCAGAGAGATTCTTCCGGGCAAAGTGAAAAGAGAAACAGTTGAACCTCCACACAATGATCAGGTATGTATTTCCTTGTTAGTTTGTGAAGTAGTTATTAATCAAATATGCAGGAACTCAATACTCATTTAGAATTTAATATTGGTTTTATGTTATCTACGTTATTCAGACACAACCTAGAAATATATTTTATTTATTACATGTATAAAGAATCCAACCTCTTACTATTGCATATGATCATATTGACTATACCTCCAGGTTCCAACAAATGTTAATGTACACTACAACTTATAAAGTGAATATTATTCCTCAACAATTTCTCTTGCCACACTGCTTAATGTATATAGTATTAGAGCCTTTCAGACTTTCAAATTAAACGAGGCAAAAGTGTACGGACCCAGAAAAAATATTGGGAAAATAGAATCTAACATGTAGATAATATAGTAAAAACATTAATATTCCAAATATTTGCATAATGCTTTTCCTACTAGGAGAGCTTAGCTGAATGGATCACGTTGACATTGTTGTTTCCTACTGTCACTATGTGTATAAACACAGGTTTTTAAATACAAGCCCTTTTAATGGTTTTTACTACATAGTCTCTTTACTTAGCGATCCTTCGTCTTATCTATTCTTATTAGGGCTTCTATCGATCTTATGACATGACCAAGCTATGTTTGGTTGATGTAAACAGGCTTAGTGTTAGTGGTTAGTTCATATACACCATGATGGAATTATGGTTATGATTCCCACTCATTATCACCAATTGTTTTTAGAGTCACAGATGAGGTAACCAATTATATATAGGGTCTGTTAGCAGCATTTTCTTGTGTTATACAACACATTTTGAGTAAGTCTTCAGTGAATTGATTTCTCTTTGTTGTATCCTTGAATACCATAGAATATGTTGGTTTATCAAAGATTATCTTGAATGTTCCCTTGGGATCATTGAGTAAATTACGTTGCCCTCTCCTTGAAGATGCTTATAGGGTAGGACTTTACTTTGTTTCTTTAATCTTTACGCTATCATGATGGATATTTACCAGCAATTTTGTGTATACTGTTGTAGATTAAGCTTTTCTCATTTCAACACTCGATTTAATTACGTTTTTAGCTTCTGTTGAAAACCATTATATGGATTTACATGTGAATTCATGACATGGAACTTCTCTGTATGCAGGCATTCCAGGAGGATCAGAGAAGAACTGCAGAGCATTTAAGAAGCTCGGATAATGCAGCAGACGAAGCAGCAGCTTGCTTGAAGGTGAATTTCATGGCATAATTGTTATCACTAAGCATGCATGCATTACATAAAAGTATCACTTGAAAGTTCGCCATCGCTATTTTTTTTAAAAATATAATTTCAATGCGGTTTCTTGCAGCCTTTGGATATCAGTTCCCAGCCAGTTGATGAAGATAATGTGAAAGTTGAACAGGATCATGCTGTGAATGATTTGGTGAGAGAGATGACGGATCTGAAGGGTTAAGCAAATGGGGTTTTCAACTGACTGATGAGCTATGGTGCTGATTTAATGATCGGTTCATGCAGTCACATTTCCCAAAATGTTGGAGGTGTGACGGCCAATTGGATTTTCTTAACTTGTATACCTCCCTTATCATTTTCTTGAGTTGAGGGCAAGGATTGGAAATTTAATTGATGTTAACACACAGCACTTGGTTTCTTTGTATTAGATGTAAACATAAAATGGATGGTGATGTTCTCATGGATATTTAAACTCTCTCAAGTGTAGTATCCTTGTTCAAGTTAATAGGTGAATTTTTTCTGTGCTCACATTGTATACAAAGCTGGGGTAAAAAAAAAACCCATAACGGATATTAGAAATCATATTCCCTATTATCTAATTTAGGGTTTGTTTATTTAGATTAGTTTTAATGCATTGCATGCGTAAATGAATTGGGAAATGCTATCTTAAAAACTAGTTTAAGCAACTACCTAAAAAGCTAAAATAGAGTGAGTGGGATCACCACGCATGACTTCGACGATGGTGGCTAAAACTTAGTCTTTAAGTTCACAACCATCACACCAACAACTCAGATAATCACTAAGGATAAAACTTTAGTGACTTAACTTTCAAACAGGCTGGTTCACTCGTTCCTCTATAGATACTCTGGTATTTCATTTCGATAATCTAGTGTTTATTTTATTATGGGTTAGGCATAAGGGTCTCTAGCAGGTATTTTAGTCATAGTAAATTAATAATAGAACTCATCCTAGTGTTCATAAATCTTTTTATCTAACAGCAAGGTCGGTCACATATTTTAGCTAGAGACAGTCTAGTAAATTAAACTATTTACCTAAATGAGCTCTTAAAAATGTTTTAAAATAAATTGAAGAGTACGGTATTGTTTTTGTTCCTAACGTTTGGGGTAAGTCTTATTTGTGTCCCTAACGTTTAAATTGTCCTATTTGTATCCCTAACGTTTATAAAAGTGATTCAATGTTATCCTACTATCAATTATACTAACAAATAAGATTATATTTTTCAATTATTCTTACTTGGATGTATTCATTTTCAATTAGGTTTCACTTGGATGTGTTTGATTTTAATATTATATCCACTATTTGTGTTTAGATTCAATTATGTTCCTAGAAAAGTGAATTAGGTAAATGTTATAGGAATTAGCTTCAACTTTTGATAAGCTATTTTGCGAAGTGGATCATTGATTCTATCACAGACATTTGTATTCTAACTTCAAGAAGAGATTTTTAAAACTCAAACTAAAGTGTTCATGATGTGTAATTGATGACAGGATAATATTGAATCACTTTTACAAATGTTAGGGACACAAATTAGACGATTTAGGGTGTGTTTGGATTTGCGTTGGAGAAGAGAGAAGCCCGTTTGAGTTCCTTGAACGCTTCATCTTCATGTTTGGGAACATTTTTATCCTGTAAACGCAGAAATGATTTCTGTCTTCAACCCTGGTTTACCAAAAGCTACAAATTCTAGCTTTTCCGTTGATCTTTTCACCTTGGATTGAACTTTATGTTCTATGTACTAATTATGTCCTTTATATTCATAAGTTTATTGTTTTTTTTATAATATTTTTTTCTAATACTCTCTTATGTATATTATTATTTTTTTATATGAGTTTTTTTTACCGTTATTATTATTTTTTTGTATGGAATATTTTTTTTACTTTGTATTATGATTCTATTAATCTTATTAGAGTACTAAAGAATACTGTAAGTACTAAAAAATATTAAAATTTATTTAAATATTTAAAATAAAATTATAAGATAACATAAAATAATTATTTAAATTCATGTCTTTTTCTGTAATTTTCCATCTAAAAGTGATTTTGAATAATGTAATCCAAACAATATTTAGTTTACTATAATTCATTTTGAATAAAAATTACCAAACATAAACCACGTTAATACCAACTCACTTTTGATCAAAATCAATTTTATACAAATTGTAATCCAAACACGCACTTAAATGTTAGGGACACACATAGGATTTATCTTAAATGTTGGAAAAAGAAATAGGCTTCATTAGCAAGGAAAAGAGAGATGTCTATAATTAATGTCACTTTTCACAGAATTTATTATTAAAATGCCACATTTTTTAAACTAATTATGCATATGCCCTCTTTTGTCATTTTAATTATGGTTGTTTATAGTTGTTACGGTGGGTAACCGGAGATTGATGGGCTGGATAGAGTTGGTTGGACCAAATGTTGAAGGATGAGGATTCCGAAGGGATCTGCAACTCGGGAGGCTCCGTCCGACTTGTTTATGCGAGGAGATGGGGGTGGTACCTGCAAGTCAGCAAGGGTGCAAGCAGGTTTAGAGAGTATTGGACTTAGAGATACCTGAAGGGTGTCAGTGTATTTATAGTGGTGAACCAATAACCACCGTTGGAGTAGTGCCATATTTTTAGGGCATCAATCGTCCCATTATCTTAGGGAGGTTAAGATATGGCTCGTGGAAGTGGTTAGAAAGATTCTAGGGATAGTTACTCATTTAAATGAGTGTTTATCCGCCAGCTAATCTCGTGCCCGACTTCTTTAGAACAGGTCGTGGTGAGTACCAACTTCGTAGGATGAAGATTGGTACTGGTGAGACCCAACCCTTTGGATTAGGTCCTTTGCTTGATCCTAGGCCTTTATTATTGGGCCAGGGTATGAACAGTGCCCCTACTCGAGCCCAATTTTTTCAAGATTTGGGTTCGAGTATTCTGCTCGGGGTTGTAGCCGACTTGTTGGAGGACCGACGTGATTTTTTGAAACCGACGTGACTTTCCGTGTCCTTTTGGTTCTGACAGTTACGTCTAATCAAGCGTCGTGTCCGTTAGGGATGTGCGTAGGTCTTGGTAACGGTACATTCTCATTAATGACTGCCCCACTTTTACCATTATGCCCCTTAGCATGTTTATAAATACTTTCCCTCTCTTTCATTTTTTTGTTTCTGCAATTTTTCAAATTTTTTCTTTCTTCGTTCGTGCTGCGTTCTTGCGTTTGGAGACTTCTGCTTCTTCCAACCTTCACTTTTGGATAAAGGTTAGCTTTTCTTCTTTCATGACATGCTTTGTGTTTGCATGTTTTTATTTTGTAGGTAGATAGGTTGGTTTGTAGATTTTGGCTCCGTATCTCCTCCCTTTAGAGATCGTGTTTTTTATTTTCCTTTTCTTTTTCTTTTGTAGGTTTTTGTCACCCTTTATAAGAAAAAAGAAATGGCTTCCGTAGATGTTCTTTCTCAATGGGTTGATGTCACGGTCCTAGGGGAGGAACCCTTGGTCGATGCTGAGTTTATTACTCATCTTCGTACTCACCACAGGATTTGTACTTTTGAGGAGGACGAGCCAAAGTATGAGTTGGTAGTCCCGGGTCCAGAAGACCGGGTTTGTTTTGGGAGGGCCAATGAGGCGGCCCCTCATTTTTTCTTTATGTATGAATGTATGATCACCCGTTTGGGTGTTTTTCTTCCTTTTTCGCATTTTGAGATGTCTGTTTTGCACCACTGTCGAGTTGCCCCTACCCAACTTCACCCCAATTCTTGGGGTTTTCTAAAAATTTACCAATTTATTAGTCACGCTTTGGACTTTCCGACCTCTTTGAGGATTTTCTTCTATCTTTTCCACATGACTAAGCCTTTTAGTGGGCTAAATAACAAGCAGCAATGGGTGTCCTTCCGAGCAATACAAGGTCGGAGAATTTTCACCCTTTTTGACGAATCCTTCCACGACTTCAAAAATTATTTTTTCAAAGTGCAAGCTGTAGAGGGTCACCACCCCTTTTTCTTGGATGAGAATTCTTCCCCTCACTTTCCCCTCTATTGGTTGGAGGCCTCCCCTTGTGAGAAGTACGGTCTGGACGACCTGGATGAGGTGGAGGCGGCCATTGTGGGATTTTTCCGAGAAGTGTGGGGGAGGGCCCCATACTTGGACACTAGGAAATTCCTCCAGGGATCGCCGACCTTTGTTCGGTCGCAACTAGGTAGTTTTTATATATGTATATACATTTCTTATTTTCAACTTGTATCTGCCGACTTGAGGTTTGCCGACTTGTAATTTTTGCTAATTGTTTCTTTTGCAGACATGGCAAGGAAGTATGCTCAGGAATCTTACCAGAGAGTTCAGGAGGCTAAAGCAAAGTCCCAGGCCAGGGCTGGTGGTGCCAGGGCAATCATCTCTCCTCCTCCTCCTCCTCCTCCTCCTCAGAACGTGGGGACTCCCTCTCAGCCCATTGTGATTTCTTCTTCAGCCTTATCTCGGCCACTTCCCTCCGCCCGACTTCTTTCTGAGCCAGAGAAGAAGAAGCGCAAGACTTTAGAGTCTGGCTCTTCTTTTGATGGTGGGGTTAAGGAGGATGCTCTTGCATTCGTCCGAAAGAACATCTATCCTCATATAAGTATGGATGATGTTTCTGTTCGAAACCACCTCACCACTCTGGCTGAGGAGAGTTTTAGGACGGCGGGTGTTTGTGTCAAGCTTTTGGATATTTTTTAGAAGACTCATCTCAGCTCTTTGAGGTTAACCTCGAAGGTTGAGGAGCTGGAGGGGAGACTTCTTTCTTATCAGGAGCATGAGAGGGAGTTGAAGGAGGAGGTCGCCAAGCTGAGGGCGGAGAGAGATAGCCTTCAGGAGAAGGAGAGTAAGTTGCGGGCCCAATGCAACATGGAGGCGAGTTTGAGGAAGACAGCACAGGAGAGTTATCAGAGTTTATTTCAAGATCTTGTGTCTGTGAAGAAGGATTTGCTGAACTCTCAAAATGCGTATGCCGAGTTGGAGGACTCTATCGCTGATGGTGCCGAGGAGGCTTGGAGGATTTTCAAGGAGCAGGTCGGAGTTATTGCTCCTGACTTGGATCTTTCTCCTTTAGATCCAGACAAGGTCGTCATTGATGGTGCTATTGTGGATCCTCCTACCCCCGTAATCGTTTCCGAGTCAGAATTGAAGACTCGGGGGCAGAGGATCATTGAGTCCCCTCCTCGTTCCAAGGACGCTTCGAGTTCTTCTGTTGTTCCTCCGATTTCCTCTTCATCTCCCGTGGTTGCCTCTCTTCCTGATCCTGGTGGCGCTCTTCCTGACTCTGGTGGTGGTGATCCGTCTACTCCTCTGCAGAAATAACTTTTTTTGTGGCTATATGGGGGCTCGGCCTGTGAGTCTCCCCTTTTTTAAACTCTTTATTTGTTGGTGGTGTTTGGACAATTTCTTTTGGCCTTTTTAAGGCCGTAAACAAAATTTTTTATAAGTACCCTTTCTAATAAGGGTTTTAACTTAACAAAATAAATACCTTTTTTTGGATAAGGGTTTAAGTTACCTTATGCGTGTATGCTTTTCTGATTTTGATTTTCTGAAGTCTCCTCGATCTTTTTCTGAAAAACTTTTCTCTTTGGCTTGTCTGTTTTTCTGAGCCCTTTTGTTTAAGGACTTTTTGACAGCCTTTAATATCTTTTTTGTTATCCCTTATAATCAACTTTGTTTTATTGAGTTCTTATGACTTAGGCTATTTTTGCGATTCGTTTTCTTTTGTACTCGGTTTTTTCCTTTCGACTTATGAGTCGGGATGTTTCCGAGTTTTTATTTTACGATCAACTTCTATAACCTCATTACACCGACTTGTACCTCGTCGTTTTATCCTGACGACCATCTAGGTCGGTTCATGGGATTTTCACGTTTTGTCGAGCTTAAGTCGGCGCGTTTCGTAGAAAGACTTAGAAAATAGAAAGGAGTTTATAAGAGATATGAAAAAAGATCTTTATTGATTGGGGAGGTACCATCTTTGCTACTAAGGGTTTTTAATAGCCTTTTTTCCCTTAGCCTCTACTATGATGCCTCGTTAAAAACCCTTCTCCAGAAAAAACCCTTTGATTTTGGGAAAAAATCATGAAGTTGGGAAAAGAGTACACCAGGGAGTAGAGTTCGCTTTTAACTGTAGTACCTTTTCATATTACAAGCATGCCATGACTTTGGAAACTCAGTGCCGTTCAGGTCGGTTACTTTATAATAACCTTTTCCTAAAACTTCATTGACTTTGTATGGTCCCTTCCAATTAGCAGCAAGTTTTCCTTCCCCTGATTTGTTGACTCTAATGTCGTTTCTGATTAAGACCAAGTCATTCGGGGCAAATGTTCTTCGAATGACTTTTTTGTTGTACCTTGTAGTCATCCTTTGCTTCAATGCTGCTTCTCTTATCTGGGCATCTTCTCGGACTTCGGGGAGCAAGTCGAGCTCCTCTTTGTGCCCCTGTATGTTTCCGATCTCGTCATGGAGAATTACCCTTGGGCTTTGTTCATTGATTTCTATTGGTATCATTGCTTCTACGCCATAGACTAGTCGGAAGGGCGTTTCTCCAGTGGCGGATTGGGGCGTTGTCCTGTAAGCCCATAGCACTTGGGGGAGCTCTTCAGCCCAAGCTCCTTTTACTTCTTGTAATCTTTTCTTTAGCCCTGCCAGTATGACTTTGTTGGCTGCCTCGGCTTGCCCATTGGCTTGCGGGTGCTCCACCGAGGTGAACTGGTGTTTGATTCTCATACTGGCTACTAAGCTTCTGAAGGTAGAATCGGTGAATTGGGTTCCATTATCTATAGTAATGGAGTAAGGTATCCCATATCTTGTGATGATATTTTTGTAGAGGAACCTCCGACTTCTTTGAGCGGTGATGGTGGCCAATGGTTCTGCTTCTATCCACTTTGTGAAGTAATCTATTCCCACGATCAGGTATTTGACTTGTCCTGGCGCTTGGGGAAAAGGACCTAACAAATCTATTCCCCATTTTGCAAAGGGCCATGGAGAAGTGATACTGATGAGCTCTTCTGGTGGAGCCACGTGGAAATTTGCATGCATCTGACATGGTTGACATTTTTTCACAAATTCTGTGGCATCTTTCTGCAAGGTCGGCCAGTAGAATCCAGCTCGGATTACTTTCCTGGCTAGTGACCTTGCTCCGAGATGGTTTCCGCAGATCCCACTATGTACTTCCTCCAATATCTCGGCAGTTCTTGAGGTCGGTACACACTTTAATAATGGTGTCGATATCCCCCTTCTGTAGAGAATATTTCTCACCAAGGTGTAGTGTTGTGCTTCCCTTCGGATCTTTTTAGCTTCTTTCTCCTCTTTAGGGAGGATGTCGAATTTCATGTATTCGACCAAGGGGTTCATCCATCCGAGGTTTAAACCGACTACCTCAAGTACTTCTTGTTTGTCTTCTATTTTTACTACTGAGGGTTCCTGGAGGGTTTCTTGGATCAGGCTTCTGTTGTTCCCTCCTGGTTTGGTACTTGCTAACTTGGATAGGGCGTCTGCTCTGCTGTTTAAATCCCGAGTTATGTGTTTAACCTCGGTTTCTGCAAAACGCCCAAGGTGCTCCAGAGTTATCTCCAAGTACCTCTTCATATTTGGGTCCTTTGCCTAATATTCTCCGCTTATCTGGGAGGTCACCACTTGTGAGTCGCTGTATATCATCACCTTTGTAGCACCGACTTCTTCTGCCAGCTTTAATCCAGCAATCAAGGCTTCAATTTCTGCCTGGTTATTTGAAGCTGGAAATTCAAATTTTAGGGAAACCTCTATCTGGGTTCCTCTTTCATCTACCAATATTATGCCTGCGCCGCTTCCTGTTTTGTTGGAGGATCCGTCTACATAGAGTTCCCATGTAGTTGGTTTTTCCTCCTGATCCCCTGCGTATTCTGCAACGAAGTCGGCGAGGCATTGGGCTTTGATCGCCGTCCAAGTTTCATATCTTAAGTCGAACTCGAAGAGCTCTATTGCCCATTGAACCATTCTCCCTGCAACATCCGTCTTTTGGAGGATTTGCTTCATGGGTTGGTTCGTACGGACTCTTATTGTGTGAGCCTGAAAGTAAGGTCGTAGCCTTCGTGAGGCTATTACTAAGGAGTAGGCAAACTTCTCTAATTTGTGGTATCTTAGCTCAGGGCCTTGTAGAACTTTACTGATGAAATAGACTGGATGTTGTCCGACCTCATCTTCTCTTATCAGGGCTGATGAGATAGCCTTGTCTGCTACGGATAAGTATAGGACGAGGTCTTTCCCAGATACTGGTCGGGTCAGAATAGGAGGTTGGCTTAAAAACTTTTTGAACTCCTGGAACGCCTCCTCGCATTCAGGATTCCATTCAAACTGGCATCCCTTTCTTAATAAGGAGAATAGTGGAAGGGATTTTAGTGCCGATCCTGCCAAAAATCTGTAGAAGGCTGCAAGTCGGCCATTCAGTTGCTGGACTTCTCTCAAACAAGTCGGGCTTTTCATTTCTAGGATGGCTCTACACTTATCGGGATTGGCTTCGATCCCTCTTTGTGTTAGCATAAATCCTAGAAATTTCTCTGCCTCCATCGCGAAGGCGCACTTTGTGGGATTTAGTCTCATCCCGTGCAGCCTTATGGTGTCAAAGACTTGTGAGAGGTCTGACAAGAGGTCGACTTCTTTCTTGGTCTTTACCAGCATGTCGTCGACGTATACTTCCATTAGACTCCCCAAGTGAGGAGAAAACACTTTATTCATCAACCTTTGATATGTGGCTCCTGCATTCTTCAATCCGAATGGCATGACCACGTAGCAGAAATTAGCTCTGGGTGTGATGAATAATGTTTTCTCCTGGTCTGGCTCATACATTGGGATTTGATTATATCCCGAGTAGGCGTCCATAAATGATAAGTATTGATAAGGGTCCTTGGGACATGCCTTATTTAAGTCGGTATAGTCGACACACATTCTCCATTTGCTATTCTGTTTTTTGACTAGCACTACATTGGCTAGCCATGTTGGGTACTTGACTTCTCTGATGAAGTCAGCTTCCAGGAGCGCCTGCACTTGTTCTTCTACTATTAGGGCTCGTTCTGGGCCGAGCTTGCGTCTTCTTTTTTGTACAGGTCGGGATCCCGGATAAACCGAGAGCTTGTGGGACATGAGCTCGGGGTCTATCCCGGGCATGTCAGAGGCCTTCCAGGCGAAGAGGTCGGAGTTATCTCTTAGGAGCTTAGTCAATTCTTGTTTTAAGGTTTCCCCTAAGTTGGCTCCTATATGAGTATTTTTCCCTTCCTCTTTGCCGACCTGTATCTCCTCGATTTTTCCTCCTGGTTGTGGTCGCAGCTCTTCACTGGCCCTTGCACCGCCGAGCTCTATTGTGTGAACTTCCCTGCCCTTTCCTCTCAGATTTAGGCTTTCATTGTAGCATTTTCTTTGCCAACTTTTGATCCCCTCTTACCGTTGCTATCCCTGCTGAGGTCGGGAATTTCATGCAAAGGTGGGGAGTGGATACCACGGCTCCGAGTCGATTAAGGGTAGCTCTGCCGATTAAAGCATTATATGCTGACCCCACATCGATGACTATGAAGTCTATACTCAGAGTCTTTGATTTTTTCCCTTTTCCAAAAGTGGTGTGGAGGGGTAAAAATTCCAGTGGTTTTATTGGTGTGTCCCCTAATCCGTATAGGGTGTCGGGGTAGGCTTTTAATTCTTTCTCATCCAACCCTAACTTGTCAAAAGCGGGCTTAAAAAGGATGTCTGCCGAGCTTCCTTGGTCTACTAGGGTTCTGTGGAGATGGGCATTCGCCAGGATCATAGTTATTACTACTGGATCATCGTGTCCAGGAATTATTCCTTGCCCATCTTCTTTTATGAATGAAATGGTAGGGAGGTCGGATGACTCTTCTCCGACCTGGTAGACTCTTTTGAGATGTCTTTTGCGAGAGGATTTGGTGAGTCCCCCTCCCGCGAACCCTCCCGAGATCATATGGATATGTCTCTCTGGAGTCTGCGGCGGTGGGTCTCTTCTATCCATATCGTCTCGCTTTCTCTTTTCATGACCGTCCGACCTTTCTATGAGATATCTATCAAGCCGACCTTCTCTAGCCAGCTTTTCTATCACATTTTTAAGGTCGTAGCAGTCGTTTATGGAGTGACCATATATTTTATGGTACTCACAGTAATCGCTGCGGCTCCCCCCTTTTTTATTTTTAATGGGTCTAGGGGGTGGCAGTCTTTCAGTGTTACAAATCTCTCTGTATACATCCACTATAGAAACTTTCAGGGGAGTGTAAGAGTGATATTTTCTTGGTCTCTCGAGACCGAGTTCTTCCTTTTTCTTGGTTTCTCTTTCCCTCTCTTTTGTTGAGGGAGGGGGCCCAGGTCGCCAACTCAGGTCTCTCAGCTTAGCATTTTCCTCCATATTGATGTACTTTTCAGCTCTTTCCTATACATCACTTAGAGAAATAGGGTGTCTTTTAGATATGGATTGTGAGAAGGGACCTTCTCTGAGTCCATTGACTAACCCCATTATGACTGCCTCTGTGGGCAGGTCTTGAATCTCTAAACATGCTTTATTGAACCTTTCCATATAGGCTCGTAAGGATTCTCCGACCTCCTGTTTTATTCCCAGGAGGCTCGGTGCATGTTTCACTTTGTCTTTCTGGATAGAGAACCTCATCAAAAACTTCCTTGAGAGGTCTTCAAAGCTAGTAACCGACCTCGGGGGGAGGCTATCGAACCACTTCATCGCTGCTTTCGATAGAGTGGTCGGGAAGGTTTTGCATCGCGTAGCGTCGGAAGCATCAGCTAGGTACATCCGACTTTTGAAGTTGCTCAGGTGATGCTTTGGATCCGTGGTTCCGTCATAGAGGTCCATATCAGGGCTTTTGAAGTTCCTCGGAACTTTTGCCCTCATTATGTCCTCGTTGAAAGGATCTTCCCCACCTAAGGGCGGCTCTTCTTGTTCGTCACGGGAGTTGCGACCTTTGAAGGAGGATTCTAACTTTAAGAGTTTTCTTTCTAACTCTTTTCGTCGTTCCATCTCCTCTTTTAGGTTCTTTTCAGTTTCCTTTTGTCGCTCCCGTTCTTGTTCTAACTGTTCCAGGCGACTGTGGACTAATCCCATGAGTTCAGTTACATGGGATGGTCCCTCTTTCTCTGATTCGCGCCCTTCTGAGGAGTTTACCTTCGAATTTTTTACTCCAGAGGTACCTTCCCTGTGTTGATTATCAATTTCCTGGTGGAGGGTGAAGTCCGCATCGTTATTGCCTGTGTCCAGATTCTCTTGCTCAGAATCTGTCTCCACATGACCTTCTTCGTGGGATCTGTCCGCCATCAGTTGTTGATCTCTCGGGTCCCCGACAACGGCGCTAATGTTACGGTGGGTAACCGGAGATTGATGGGCTGGATGGAGTTGGTTGGACCAAATGTTGAAGGATGAGGATTCCGAAGGGATCTGCAACTTGGGAGGCTCCGTCCGACTTGTTTATGCGAGGAGATGGGGGTGGTACCTGCAAAGACACTCCGATGCCTAAGTCAGCAAGGGTGCAAGCAGGTTTAGAGAGTATTGGACTTAGAGATACCTGAAGGGTGTCAGTGTATTTATAGTGGTGAACCAATAACCACCGTTGGAGTAGTGCCATATTTTTAGGGCGTCAACCGTCCCATTATCTTAGGGAGGTTAAGATATGGCTCGTGGAAGTGGTTAGAGAGATTCTAGGGATAGTTACTCATTTAAATGAGTGTTTATCCGCCAGCTAATCTCGTACCCGACTTCTTTAGAACAGGTCGTGATGAGTACCGACTTCGTAGGATGAAGATTGGTACTGGTGAGACCCAACCCTTTGGATTAGGTTCTTTGCTTGATCCTGGGCCTTTATTATTGGGCCAGGGTATGAACAATAGTAATATAAGAAAGGTGTTATTTGAGTAATTAATTTCAAAAGAATGACGTTCTCATAATACGTTTCGGAAAAAGGGGCACATTAGTAAAAAAGTCATATATGAAACATAATTCATAACAAAGATGAGGGGAATTCAGAAACATAATTTTGCCAATGATCACTTTGCCTTTAGCAGAAGTAGGGTATTACCTTACCGGCTTACCGAGTTGTTTTTTGAAAAATAGTTGGGTATATACAATAATTATTACTTGAGAGTTTCTAAAAACATTTACGTTCAATATTTTTGGGATATATTTACGATATAATTTTGATAATTGATTCTAACATTCAGATATCTATATTAGGTTTAAAGTTACTGAAACGAAAGTATATTTTATGGTCAACTTCATACTTGTTAAAATATTTAAATAGAAAACTCTCTTAACAAGTATAGTGTCTACATATAATTACAATAATAAAAAAGTCAAGTACTTATAAATTAAATAATTAATAATAAATTTTATTAATATGTTACCTTTTTTTTTCCCTTCTTATGGAAATTAAAGTAGTCAAAGTACCATCTAGAACCAAACTCATACCCATGAGATGCACACTCATGACTCAACACAACACCAGTACTATATATATATATATAAGATTTGATAAAATTTCAATTTAATATATTGTAAAATAGTTTACAATATATTCAAATTGATTTATATAAAAATATCTTTTATTTGTTGATATAATTTTTCATAACAATTTTGTCATGATTTATTTTATTCAATGTTACGATTTTTATATTTAGAAAGAAAATGAACATACAACTTAATGAAAGTGAAGTTTAGAAACCATTTTAATTTGTTCCTTATAGTATTGATAAACAAATTACTTCCATTATTTAGGGTCAGAGGAATGCTAAGGACCAATAATTTTTGTGATTTGTAGTCATTAAATAGCTATCAATGATGATTTTAATGGTGTGAGATTTCATTCAATTAATTCACTTTTTTTACTGATTATATACTGACCAGAATTTAATGAAATTACTGGCCTCTTAAACTTTTTGTTTAGGGTTATTAACAACATTTAAGCTTAAATAAACATGTTCATTCCTAATATTATAATAAGATAATGAAATGAAAGGACGCAATAGATAGTAGGTTGGAAGGAGATGTAAATTGTATTATCCATGAATAAGATAATCAAGAAGATAAGATCAGGAAGTGGCTAATACAATAGTGAGTCACAGCATGATACAAGAGATATTACATAGTTTATAGTGACACATGCATATGGCTTAAAATCAGAAAGGGGGGAATTAAACAGTCTCTTGAATTTAATGGTAGAGGTTTCCAGGGTTTGGCATGTTCTTGCAAAGTCCGCAGATAAGTTGTGTTAGTGGCAGGTTGTACTCATCCCTCGTTGAGTTCTCAGGAGATTGAACGCTCACGTACATCTGTTGACCCAAGTAACGGTTCTCAGCTTGCTCTGACCTCAAATTCCACATTCCACAGTTATCGAATGTCAACATCACTGCTGCCCATGATTTTGGGAACACTTGAATGGTGTGCCTGCTCACGGCGTCAAGAAGGTTGTAGTTCTGCCTCTTCTCTGGGCTCCACTTCCCGGGTTCAATGGCAACGGCGAAGAAAGAGTATCCACCCAAGTTGTAAGACTGAATGGTCTTGGTGGGGTTCTGGAAGATGATTTCGATGAAGGTACGGTAAGTGGCCCTCAAGACATTGGGTGCGAGGGTGAGGTTGTTGACGGTGACCGGAGGCACGTCGGAGATGAGGTCGTACTTGAAGACCTTATCGGCGATGCCGTAGTACTCAGCGAGCTTGAGAGGAGTTTCGGTGTCCACGTGGGAAACACCGTTAATGGCATAACGGAGCTTGCCCTGACCTCTGATGACGGAGTTAGACAAAATAATGGTGCGGGTGATGTTGATGCCACCGTAGTGGTAAGATCCCTGTGGGTTGGGCCTTGCAGCGCTAGCGGTCAAGTTCCAGCGGAATGACCTGAACTGGTTCAAAGACCAAGCCCAGCCAACTGGTGCCGGTGGAAGCTCAGGGGAAGCAGGTCCCTTTCCGTTGGTGTAGCTAAGAATGGCCTTGCCGACGAGATTGTACTTGGTGAGCCTTGTGGAGGCAACCATGTAGTAGTCCTTTGGCTCCTTATCGGCGGTGACGAGGACGGTGAAGCATTGTCCGACGTGGACGTCGAGGGAGTCGTAGATGTTCTGGACGGTGTGAGAGCCTTCAGTCTCAACAAGCTTCAATGGATGACCCTGGATCCTGAAGTTGAGTGAGTCCTTGATACCAGTGTTGCAAATTCTTAGCTTGTAGGTGGCACCAGGCTTCATGGTGTACATGGGCTTGTCGCTGCCGTCATCCTTGGTGGTCTGGCCGTTGATGAGAACACCGTCGGGCCTGCCGAGGGACCTGCCGCTGTCGAGGAACTTCCTGAGGACAGAGTGGCTCTTGGTGTACCAGTCACCGATGAGAACCCAGTACTCGTCCTCGGGATCGGGGTACGGGACTGGGATCAAGAGACGGCTGAAGATCCTGTGACCACCGAAACCGCCAGCTGCCCTGTGGAGAGCAGTTGATGGATAGTAGAAATATGTGCCGATCTGGTCCTTCACTTGGAACTTGTAGGTGTAGTTGGTGCCTGGAAGGATTGGGCAGTTGGTTCCAGGGGTACCATCTTGCCATGAATTCTTCCTCAGCTGGATGCCGTGCCATGTGAAGAGAAGGGGCTCGTCGAGGTAGTTAAAGACGTTGATGACAATGTTGTTGTTGCTTGTTGAGTTGATTTCAGGGCCTGGGAATTGGTTGTTGATTAGAATTCCCTGTTGTGGGATCCCCAATGGTGATATTATTCCATACGTTACTTTCCACGTGTAGTACACGTATGGGTCTTCAGCCTGAACTGCAACACCCAACAGGCAAAGCATCAAAGCCAAAACTGCCCCGCGGCCCATTTTCTCTTCTTTTTTTTATTTCCCCTCTCTCTTTATTATTCAAGAGTAGTATAATAATCCCCTTTCCTTTTCTATCTCCTTCCTCACTTTATTAGTGGAAGAAGATAGATGTTCTTCTTCTGATTTCTTTTGGCCTTCGTTGCTCTCCTTTTATACCTTCTTTCCAACCCTTTTTTTTAGCTATTTTCCGTTTATGTCGCTCTACCTCATCTTTTAGGGTCTTGAATTAGCTTCAATTTGTTCCTATTCCTTCTCCATTTTTAGACTTTCTCTCTTTTGGCCAGGATTTTGCGTACTGGTCAGTAGGAAAAAGTAATACAAACGTGCTGTATTTCCTCCCTTCCAACAAATTCATTTTATTGTTCCCACTTTACTATGTATCATGTAAATTTATATATATAGCATAATTATTGTTTTAGAATTTATTTATTTAATGCATCGTTAGTTATGTGTACTTGGTATAAATAGCATAGATAAGACTGGTCTATTATATTGCATGGATTTGATAGTATTTCTTTCAATAAGTTAATAATTATAATTGCAATTAATATAATTGTTAAGGATACTTTTTTTTTAAGAGAGATGTTAATGTTATATAACCAGCCTTCTTTTTTACGTTTATATTGTATTTAAACTAATTAATATAAACTAATTTTCTTTTATTTGTCAGTAAAAATATTGATATATACTCAATTCTATTACGTATTTACACACACAAAAACAGTTTAGAATATAAAATATACATTAAAAATATATAAAATAAGACGGACACAAATTCATATATGAAAATTATTTTTAATATACAGTTAACAATTTTTGTTTACCCCTAGTATTTTCCATCTTTAATTTTAAAACGTTGTTATACATAATGGATCTTACTAGAGAGTAGAGAGACAACTTATTTGCAGTTAATAAAATAGTAAAGTACTAAAAATTAAAAGAAAAAAAAAACAAAAAATACAACTGATTATTTATTAAGAAAATTAGTTTCAATATTTTTTCTTTTAATTATTGCCTTTACGTATGTGCCTGTAGGTGAGAAATTACAATCAAATGTATGTCAACCAAAATCCCTCTAATAAATTCATGCTAGCTAGCTACTGTAGTGGTTTCAAGGCATGATTAGATCGCTTTCTTTAGATAGATATTTATCCCCACACTTAGTTGCTATAGGATTGATGACAATACTCTCCCAGGATACAATGAAACCTAAGAATTTCTTAATTAGCAATAGTAAGAAATTCTCAACTATCTTGAACAAAGAGAATCTCTTAATAGTAATGTAAATTGTACGCTTAGTACTTTATATCTGAAATAGTGGACAAGGACTTATTTATACATATTGCAAGTAGCAATTATGATTAGTTACATATACAAATGGTTGTGTCATTTCTATTGCCAATAGATACAATGTTTTGAACATATACAACTCTTAAAGAGTTGTGTCCCTTTAGCCAATAGACACAATGTTTTGAATATACACAATCCTTAAAAGGTTGTGTCCCTTCAACCAAATGGTACAAAACGGTTAGTAACCGTTTATTAATATTAATAATATTAATAATAATATTAATAATATTAATTAATCAAATTTGTAAATACCCTTCAATCCCCCACTATTTACAAAATTTAAATGTCATACAAGTATATGCATAAAGAATGTGTCACTAAGATTAAATATTCTTTTAGTGTAAATTTTAAAGTTCTAACGAAGTAATAAGTGTCTAATCGATTAAACTTATACTCCATATGCTAGTACCAAAAATCACTCACATTACTTATACCCTCCAAGTTTAAGAGTTTACAATTTTAAGCACTTATATGGCCTTGTGCTCATCCTGGTTTCATGAATATTTACGAGAATAAAACCTCTAAAATTCTCGATTAGAGCGGCACCACTCTTATATTCATATAGGTGGAATCTTTTGATAGATAATATTATCATTCCATTAAGAGTTTAAACTCACCCTCCTAATTTATTGTAAATAGCACTAAATCCTATACCTTAGTGCTCCAATTGCTAAATAACTTGTTATTACCCATTAAACCTTGAAACTAGTGGTCTACTAGAATAAGGTTGGGTTTCCATCATTTAGCAATAATAGGTTTTAATCCCATTTTAGCAGTAGTTTCTTTGATTTTATCCCTTGACAAACCTTTAGTCAAAGGGTCTGCTAAATTTTCTTGAGATCTTACATAAGTGATGGTAATTACACCATCATCTATTAGTTGCCTCACAAATTCATGTCTCAAACTTATATGTCTAGACTTTCCATTATAAACCTTATTATATGCTCGAGACATGGTTGATTCACTATCATAGAAGATTGAAATGGCTGTCGTCTGCTGTGGCCACATCTTTATATCATATAACAAATTTCTTAACCATTCCGCTTCTTTACCTGCGGCTGATAAAGCTACAAACTCAGCCTCCATAGTAGAATGTGTAATACATGTTTGTTTCTTTGAGGCCCAACTTATTGCTCCACCACCTATGGTGAAAATCCATCCTGAAGTGGATTTGTTATCACTAAGATTTGTAATTCAACTTGCGTCGGAATAACCTTCTAAAACTGCGGGATAATCACTATAATGTAATCCCAAGTTTATGATTTTCTTGAGATAACCAAGAACTCTTGTTATAGCTTTCCAATGTTGATTGCTAGGCTTTCCTATAAACCTTGATAATTTGCACACAGCAAATGCTATATCAGGTCTAGTACAATGCATTGCATACATTAAACTTCCTATAGCACTAGCATATTCTAATTGTGCTATATATCTTCCCATGTTTCCTTCTAATTTAAGATTAGGATCATACGGCGTATTGGATTCTTTAATTGTGAGATGATCAAACTTTTCCAATACCTTTTTAATATAATGAGATTGACTTAAAGTAAAGCCAACTTCATTCTTATGTACCTTTATGCCTAATATTGTATCAACTTCATTCAAATCCTTCATCTTGAATTTAGAAGTTAGATACTCCTTCGTTATACGAATTCCTTCTAAATTTGTTCCGATGATTAACATATCATCAACATATAAACAAATAATTACTCCATAATCTTTAGTAAATTTTGAGTAAATACATTTATCCGCACTATTATGTGAGAAGCCATTTGATAACACCACTGAATCAAACTTCTCATGCCATTGTTTAGGCGCTTGTTTTAGCCCATACAAAGACTTAATTAATTTACAAACTTTCTTTTCATTTTCGGGTAGCACATAGCCTTCTGGTTGCTCCATATAAATTTCTTCATTAAGATCTCCATTTAGAAAAGTCGTTTTAACATCCATTTGATGTATATGAAGCTTATGTATGGATGCTAATGCTATAAGAGCCCTAATAGAAGTCATTCTTGCCACAGGTGCGTAGGTATCAAAATAGTCTAGACCTTCTTGTTGTCTAAACCCCTTGGCCACTAACCTTGCTTTAAAGGTTTGTAATGAACCATCAGTATTATACTTTTTTCTAAATACCCACTTACATCCTATAGGCTTTGATCCTGGAGGCAAATCAACCAAGACCCAAGTATTGTTAGATAATATTGAGTCCATTTCATCATTTATTGCTTCTTTCCAAAAAGCAGAATCCCTTGAAACCATAGCCTCTTTGAATGTTTGAGGATCACCCTCTATGTTCATAACAATAGGAATCTTGTTTGTTACAGAATTCCTAGTTCCTTCTACCAAAAAGGTGATAGCATGAGAAGAAATAAAATCTGGACCCAAGTCATTTTCTTTTCTTACTCTCAAGCTCTTCCTTGGTTCAATAAACTCTTTGTCGCTTAGACGTTTATTATTTTGATTATTTATTTCTTGTGAAATATTAGTATCATTTTGGGGATACTCTAAATTAGAAGTTGAATCATTGATAAATTTATTTTCAATAAATTATACTTCTCTTGATTCAACAACTACATTAGACACTAAGTCTAATATTCTATATGCTTTAGAATTTTGAGCATATCCTATAAAAGTGCCTTTTATGGCTCTTGGCCCCAATTTGGTTCTCTTTTGATCAGGAACTCGATAAAAGGCTAAACACCCCCACACTTTAAGATAATTTAAATTAGGTTTCCTTCCTTTCCAAATTTCATAAGGAGAAACCTTTATATGTCTTGATGGTATCCTATTATGGATATGACATGATGTCAATAATGCTTCACCCCACAAATTGTAAGGCAATTTTGCATTTAGTAACATTGAATTAACCATATCCACTAAGGTACGGTTCTTTCTTTCCGCCAAACCATTTTGTTGCGAAGTATATGGAGCGGAAGATTCATGCACAATACCATGTAATTCACAAAAGTGATCAAATTCATTAGAAAAATATTCTCCACCTCGATCACTACGAAGAACTTTTATTTTCTTATCATGCATATTTTCTACTTCCATTTTATATTTCTTAAACATTTCAAAAGCTTCATCTTTATTTCTAAGCAAATACACATAAGTAAATCTAGAACAATTATCAATGAAGGTTATAAAGTATCTTTTTCCTCCTCTAGTAATATTGCCATTTAGCTCACAAATATCACTATGAATCAATTCTAATAAATGTGTATTTCTTTCAACCTTAGGAAAAAGTTTCTTAGTAATTTTAGATTGTATGCAAATATCACATTTCTTACTAAAATTCTTGTTACTAAGATCAATATAGTTATTCTTTTGCATATATTCAATTGATTTGTAATTTAAGTGTGCTAATCTACTATGCCATAAATCACAAGAATCACCAACATACAAGGAAACATTCACTTTATTAATACTAAGTTTAAACATGCCTTCAGTACAATATCCTTTTCCTGTGAATACATCATTCTTAAGCAAGATCACTTTATCGGATTCCATAACAACTTTAAATCCTTTCTTACACAAGAGACTAACAGAAACTAAATTTTTTCTCAAATCTGGAACATGAAGTACATTTATTAAACTTAATTTCTTTCCAGATGTAAAATTTAATTCCACACTTCCTTGACCACAAACTTTGGCTGAGTTGTCATTGCCCATCAAGACTTCTCTATTGTTCACTTCTTCATATGTTTTGAATTGTTTGCGATCATTGCAAACGTGAACAGTAGCCCCAGAATCTAACCACCACTCAAGTGATTTTCCTTGTGTTGCTATGTTGACTTCTGTAACCATGCCAATATGCATGTTTTGTACTTTTTCTATAACCATAGCAATTAGATCCTTCTCTTCCACTAAGTTGGTCTTTGGTGCTTCCCTTTTCAGAAGTCTACATTCTTTGATATAGTGTCATTTCTTGTGACAATGATAACACTCTTTTTGTCTCTTCTTATCTTGCTTTGAATCTTTAGAGAACTTTCTTTTCTTCTTATTGGTGTTGTTTTCACCAATATGATTCACTTTAGAACTTTGAGAAAGATACACAGCATCACGTTTTCGAGTTTCCTCCTCTATACGTATATGCCTTAGTAATTTCTCAATTGTGAAGTCCTCACCAAGATGTAAAAGTTTCTTCCTATAACCATTCCAAGATGAAGGCAATTTTGAAATAATTGCTCCAACTTGTAATGATTCAGGGATCACCACTTGTAGATCACGAAGTCTACTTACAAGGATTTGTAATTCATGAATTTGATCCATGACAGGCATAGTATCATTCATAATAAATTCAAAATATTTCATCATAATAAACTTATCTGTTCCTTGTCGTTCGGTATTGTACTTTTCTTCCAAAGATTTCCAAATCTCTAATGGTGATTGAATTGACATGTAGAGATCATAGAGTCGGTCGGATAAAGTATTGAAAATATGACCTCGGCATGCAAAAGTATCTTCATCACGTTTCTTTTTCAATTGAGCAATCTTTTCTTTCTCTTCCGGTGTGGAATTTTCAGCGGCATCGGCAATTGGTGTAGTCTTTGGGTCAATCACATATGCAAGATTGAGAACTGAAAGAAGAAACATCATCTTGTCTTTCCAACGGTTGAAGTTCGTTCCATCAAAGCGATCTAATTTGACAAACTCTTGATTCATGACCTTGAACGTAGTGTTTTAATCTTGTGCCATCTTCAAGAAATATCTCTCTAAAATTGTTGGGTATATGAAGATGGTAAGATGACAAAATCTTATATTTGTGTAGTGGTTTCAAGGCACGATTAGATCGCTTTCTTTAGAGAGATATTTGTCCCCACACTTAGTTGCTATAGGGTTGATGACAATACTCTCCCAGGATATAATGAAACCTAAGAATTTCTTAATTAGCAATAGTAAGAAATTCTCAACTCTCTTGAACAAAGAGAATCTCTTAATAGTAGTGTAAATTGTACGCTTAGTACTTCATATCTGAAATAATGGACAAGGACTTATTTATACATATTGCACGTAGCAATTATGATTAGTTACGTATACAAATGGTTGTGTCATTTCTATTGCCAATAGATACAATGTTTTGAACATATACAACTCTTAAAGAGTTTTGTCTCTTTAGCCAATAAATACAATATTTTGAACATACACAATTTTTAAAAGGTTGTGTCCCTTCAACCAAATGGTACAAAACGGTTAGTAACCGTTTATTAATATTAATAATATTAATAATAATATTAATAATATTAATTAATCAAATTTGTAAATACCCTTCGGCTATATCCAAAGTACATTCTCATAGTATAATATCTAGTCTAGATACAAATGTTTTCAACCATTAAATTATCTTTTTTAAATAATTCAAACGTGAAATTTTTAACTCGTATTAATTAAGTCTCTGATTTTATAAAATGAACAAATTAATCTCTTATTCTCAAAAACGTAAATTTATGTTAGTCTAAAAGTGATACACCATACACAGTATTAATATTATTTATGTGTTATTAAGTGCCGACTTGATAATTTACTTAACGATGTTATTCAAGATGAATAGCACAAATGTAAAAAAATGAAGCAATAATTTCAAATTAAAGTATCAATTTCTTTTCTTCAAATTAAAAGAATTTCCCCCATTAGCATACGTTTGTTAGTTTTTCCAAAATCCCAAGCACATTCTTCTTCTCTGTCTCGTCTCTTCCTCTGCCTCAGCTCCCAGTTATTGAGCCTCGTAGGCGCTCCTCCGTGGTACCTTTACGTGTGATTAGTGAAGTAGTTTTTAGGGGTGAACGCGGATGGAATCGGATATGGCTAAATTTTCGATTCGATCCGTATTAAAATCATCGGATCGAATCCAATATCCGCAGTTTTTAAGTTTGGATCCGATTTGTGGATTGGATCGAATATCGGATATCGGATATATCCGCAAAATACAAAAATATTTTTAAAAGTTTATTTTTTTAAAAAAATATCGATAAAATTTATTTTTCTATTCTTTTAAATATATTTACTCTTAAAATAATATTAAACATAATTTTCTTAAATAATAAATTAAAATAATACAACATATATGATAATTATTAGTTGAAATAAAATATAAAAAGAATATTTATTTATTTATTTTTGCGGATATGCAGATATGCGGATACCAACACAAAATCCGCAATCCGATTTGATTAGTGTGCGGATCGAATCCCGATCCGATCCGATAGTCTTGCGGATCGGATCCATATCTACAATTTTCAGATTGGATTCGGATAAATATCGTGGATATGCGGATCGAATCTTATCCATGAACACCCCTAGCAATTTTTGCACGAAGCATCATCACATTTGCACATTGCATAAGGTGAATGGTAGGGATTTAGGTATTTTGTTTGTTTTGTGTTTGCACTATGTTGATGGTATCTAGGTCATGGATGAATAATATGTGGGATTAGGTTCTTGCATTGTCCATTTGCTAGGTTTTATCCTTTATTGACTTCTAAGGTTTAGGATTTCTGTAACATCTTATCACAAAATTTTACGCCTAAGATGTAAAACAAAGGTGGTGATGTGCTACGACCTCTAAAAGTAAAATATATACATATATAACAAGGATAATATAGCTAGAAGTCTTAAAAGAAAAGAGTACGATCAAAACAAAACCGAAAATGCATTGCACAAAAAAATAATAAGACAGAAAGCTTATACAGAAAATAAAAAGACATATATATATAGAGTTCCAACGGATAAGTATAATCAAGCTCTAGACTCGACCTGCGAAGTTAAGGCCGATATATATATATATATATATATATATATATATATATATATATATATATATATATATATATATATATACACACACACACACGAATATAGCCCTCAAAATATCTACAACAATAAAGTCCTGTTTCTCCAAAATAATCCTCTAAAAGGGATAAACAACATAAGGTATAAAAGTGAAGCACAAAAATACATAAACTAAAACATAATATAAGTCCCAAAAGATATGTCTTCACTTCTAAGAAAGCAAATCCAACACGCTCAGCGAGGCGTGTCATATCCTGCATTTGAAAAATAACAAATACATATGGAATGAGAACTGGCGGTTCTCAGTATGGTAACAATGCCCAAAAGATAAGATATAAGACTCCGTAAAGCCACAGACAATCCTAAACTTCTACAACCCATATTCCAAGCCTAGAGTTCTCACAAACCAGAAATATGATAATTCTACCAAGAAAATTCTAATCTATCTCCTCAATTTCAGTTTACTACAAACCTCCCAATCACCAGGTGGAATAACCCTCAGCTCTCCTCCACCATCTGAGGGATCTCTCAAGGTCACACATATAAGGCATACAAGTAATACACAATTAAAAAAATAGGTACATCATTTAAGTCATGTAGCATATAGACATAGATAAATAATTATGCAAACAAAAAATATGCATACTCAAATAAATCATACAAATGCATATGATGCATGTCTGCCCTATGGCTAATGATATCATCTGTCGGTTATATAGCCAAACCCGACATGTCCAGTAGCGAACCCTAGACAGTCCACGCGGCGCGTATTCTCAAAAGCATAGCATATATAATTATTCAATTATTCATTACGCAGGCAAGGTCAGAGGAATCTCAATCTCAACCTGGATCAGTGGGGCGAGCCAGTGCGTTTACATAGGGAGACACAAATAAATATAAATTACCAATCTGGAGCAAGTGGGCCGTACCACACCCTTACATCTATCCAGGAAGCTCAAAATCACCTCAACCTAGAACAAGTGGAGCGTACCACACCTTTGCATCTACCCAGAAAGCCTCAACCAACTAATCTAGAGCAAGTGGAATGAAACCACAATCCTTAAATCTATCCAAGAGGTACGTTCTCATATGTCTAGGAGGAACAAAGGAGGGAATCCTAACCTCCCACCATCTCGCTAGAGGCGATTTTCCAATACCAGGAGGAATAAATAAGGGGATCCTCATCTTCTACCATCTCTCTGGGGTCGCACTTTTGAGAAAAAGTGCTCAAGATGAAATAGTCACGTTTATAATCAAATCGTGCCTAATTTTATATTTATAATTAATATATAATTTTTCAAACTTATCTCCAATATACTTCGATATATTCTCTTTAATCCACTCAATACACTCCACAAAATCACTATAGCTAATCAACCCCCAGTGCTCTATTATCCTAAGTCACCAGCTCTAAATTCATAACAGAAACTATCCCTTTTCCTTCACTCCATATCCTCTCGCTCGTTCCAAGGCCTAAACACTAGCTATCGCACCTTAAACAGGTGTTACAGAGATTTGAAAAGTTAGAAGAATGGTTAAAAACTCAAAAATACACTTTTGGTAAAATAGGGTAGTCATGCATACACATGCCACCCGCATACGCATGAATTGAGATTTCGACAATGTTGCGTACACAAAAACTTTCCACGTATGCAAAATTCTTTGGACAGCAAGGTTGGCTTGCGTCACGTGCCACCTGCTGCGTATGCAAATTTTTCAGCTGATGGAAGAGAAATAAATGTAATAAATTATAAACGAATACGGATCGTACTTGATCAAGCCTACGAGCATCCAGCTGATGCCGCAATCCTAGTATTCTGTCGTCGTGGTGGTCTCTGATTTACTGTCCTAATCCCACCAACCTATTCATGGTATATAAAGTGTCCTTAGTAATTAATATTGCAAATAAAAACGAACAACAATAAATAATAATTAATTACCTCGCTGCAAGTGGAAACTTGAGTATGTCATACCTAGTCGGACAGAATGATGGAAACCTGTGATAAATCCAGGACAAGAGAAGCAGTATGCACCCAGCAATGTCTGTTACATCATGCCCAGAAGTGGTATACAGTGAGTGGTAAGTGTGTGCCAGTAATGCAGGCCCGTAGTTCAACTATCTGCAACTATCAAAATCTTCCTGCAATGACAACCATCTGAGAGGAACAAGGTTCAATGACTTGTCCGCAAACAGAAACCCCCGATCAACATCATCAACTTGCACCAGGCATATTTATGGACAGTCTCTGGATCTACCCCCAAGGAATGTGTGAGACCCTGTTTTTAAACTAGGTCATCCTCAAAGAAAATGTCTGCTTCCTGTTCTCTGGCTGTGGTGGCAGCCTGCTCGTCGAGTAAATCTTCAACCTACTGCCATGTAGAGTGTCCATAGTGCTACTGAAAATCTCTAGTCTGATCCCTCATCAGCTCACATCTTGTGCAGACTAAAATGGTAAGCAACATCATGCAGCATAATGGTGATCTCACTCCATAGTAAGTGAAAGTTGTGGGTCTCGGACATCCATCGCTCGACAAATGCAGAGAACAAGACATTGTAAAACATGAAAATCTCTTAGTTCTACTACATGTCTGAATCTAGCCACCCTAATATAAGACAATGGCATGTCAAGCGGGAGGATGGCAATGTCACACGATGTGGTAAGAGTAATCGAGATCTCTATCAAAATAGCAACTAGTAATCTTTCAGATTAATCTTATCTAACTCATAGATATCTAATATTTATTGTAATTAAATATTAGAATTAAATACATATATAATTTCGTTAATAAAAATATTCAATTTTATGAATGTAATCATATAATAATATTAATATTAATTAATAATATCCTAAGTATTCGATAAAAAAAAAGAACTGCACGTAATTTTCAAAAATTAATTATTCAAATTTTAAATGTTCTATACTAACTAATGGTCATTTGGCTAATATAAATCTAATGATCCTAACTAATTAAAACAAAACAATTTGATATAACATGTTAATATTTTAACACGTCGTCTATACTTAGATCAAATTATCTTAACATGTCGAATAAAACTATATAAATCAAAATAATATACATTGTTATTATTCTCACATATCTTTTAACTAATTAACTCAAAGTATCCTAACATGTAAATTAACTTAATAAAATCTAAAAATATAAAATAATTAATTAATTAATATGAAAGAGACAGAAACCAATCTCAAAATTTAATGTTCTAACTACGTGTTACATAGACAAATTACCCAATACAAATAAAATTTAACAGAACGCATAAAAAAGTTACAATGTAAGTAGTGTATTTCAATTGTCCAACATAAAAAAAATAACATAACACTGAAAAGTCTATTAAGTTTACCAAAATATCTCAGTAAGTTTAGCAATACACCCAATACTAGCTAAAAATTTTTCATTATATCTCAAGCGAATGCCATCTTTTCCTCGTTCAAACTCCAAAAAGTTGTCTTCAATTCTGGATTCTGCACAAATTTTTTTGCAATTTGCACGATCTCCATTCTGTTAAAACCAAGACTCTTTAGCGTTCGGCCAAGATTCACTTGCTCATTAACACCGGACATTGTATTGGCTAGTACCTGCACATGCTTTTCTTGATCCTCAACCACAACTTTAAAAGTTTCAGCTAAGTTTGATAGCACTGCAGCATGATTATTTTTTTTAATTGCACTGTGACGTCCTTGATTTTTCTCACTTGATGAAGAAAACGAGGTTGAAAAGGTATTGGATAGTTTGCTCTCGGCAGCTGCTAAATCCTCCATGTCAACATCGTCTCCGCCTAAACCCAAGCCACCAGCTGTGGCCGCAGCAAATATAGAGCCCGGTGTGACATCTTCTTCAACATCTTTTCCACTGCATGCATAAAGACTAGTAGCTCTATCCTTGCCAAAAATGCTCCCAAAACGTTCAAACAACGAAAATGGCTTGCTTGGAGTGTAGAGTGTAACATTGCGACCCTGTACAACATAAAACAAAGCGTATAATTACATGTTCATACGAAAGAGTACTTGTAAGAAGAATGATTAAATGCGAAAAAATTACGATTACAACCAAAACTACTACAACCCAACATCTCAGCCACAAACATATATTTTTCTTTCAAGCGCTTGTGTTTGTTTCTGATGTGCTTCACAGTGAGACCACATTCAGGAAACCTCTCATTCATCTTGTCTGCCAGCTTTTGAAATGCCCATGTCTTAAATTGAGCGGCATCTTCCCTCTTGCCTTCAACAACCAATTTCTCTATGAACACCACAAATTGTTCAATTTCTTGTTCAGTCCATTGGCGGGGATAGAACGAGGGATAGAACCCTAATAGGATAGAACGAGGGACTTCGTAGAATTGCCCATCTTTTCTTAAGCAACCCAAAGCACCGCTCAATCACATTTTTAGCTGAAGAGTGCGTTTTATTAAATAACTCTAGACGATTTTGTGGTTCCCGATGACCTTGAACTCACTCATTCACATGATAGCAAACATTTCTATAAGGAGATAAAAATCTCCCATTGGTATAGCCAACATCCACTAAGTAATAACACCCTAAAACAGAAGGATGGAAAAATATAAGAAATACATTGTAATTCTCATAAACAATAGTTATTATTTTTTTCAAAAAATTAATTTAGACATAACAGTAGGTATTTTCAAGCCATTACGTCGAGTAATAGCATCCCTAAGTACCCTTGAATCAGATGCCGATCCTTCCCAACCGCTAAGGACATAGACGAAATTCATGTTCCGATTGCAAACTCCTAAGACATTGGCGGATATTCTAGATTTCCTCGTCCGATATCTAGATTTATCACTTTTCGGGACTTTGACATCTATGTAAGTTCCATCTAATGCTCCTAGACAACCCTATCAAATGTGAAAAAAAAAACAATTATTACACGCAGAGTAAACTTGACCAATAAAAATTAGAGCTACATACACGACCTACCTTGAACCATTTCCATCTGAGATCTACACATTCTTCCAAAGATACTTTGGACACGCAAAACCGAACACAATACCTTGTGAAAATACCTACTAATAGTTTCACCAGACCTATAGAACCTAACTTGTATGCTGCGATTTTTGGTATGGTGAGCTAATATGATTAAGAAAGGAGCTACTTGCTTGCCTATGCCAACATGACTATCTTTGTCTAATCCACCTTGAACTTGTAGTAATTCACATAAAATTACAAATGCATTCAAACTCATTCTTAACTTCCATATGCAATTTCTATCTCCACCCTCCCCAATGATATTATCTAATGCATCTCGCCTTAGTGGCAGTGTGTTCACTCTTTGACCAATCGAAGAATGACCCCACCATCTATTCCTAATATACATATATAAAGTTACTAAAAAAAGCAGCATTAATGTGTCAAATTGCATTCTCATAATCCAGTAATATTCAATACATAGCTTAATTTGTTCAGAATGATCTATCATCACTTCCTAAGAAACAATAACAAGTAAATACATAAATGAAGAACCCTAATAATTTGTACAAATAGGAAAAGCACTCAATTAAACTAAAATAGGAAAAACACTCATTACATAAGCATATGCTCACATAATCAAGTTCAAAGCATACTAATAGATTTCACACCTAAGTAACCAACCAATTGGCTTAGATGTCATGTACAAAATAAAAGAAATATGATTGAAATCTAATTAAATACATATCAATAAAAATGTCAGTTGAAAAATAATTAAGAGTTTTAATATGTAATTTTTTATTAATGAAAATAAAAGAAATTAAATAATGCTTTGAGATTATAACTTTCTAAGATAAAATTGACTCTAACTACTATCACAATGAAACAACAGACTTGTAAATTAATATGTCAATTTTTTTACAAACAATTATCATCTAACTTATTCAATTTTTACAAACACATAATACAAATCGTTTGGTCAACAACTTGGTAAGTAGTTTGATAAGCAATTTTATAAACACAATACAAATAAATTGTCCTCTAGCATTTATCAAAAGATAATAATTAAAAAGCTCACCTATTAATAATTTGATAAGCAATTTGATTAACATATTAATTAGCAATTAGAACAACATTTTTATCACTAGTTTTTATCAACAATTAGCACTAATAACAAGAGCAGATCAATAGCAAAATTTTATTTATTGCAGCAGCAAAAACTCCTTCTACTACTCTTTTCTTTTTGAAGATTTTGCTCCATAGTTGGCCAGAAAATGTTTGATAGTGAGAACAATTTATCAAGTATAATTTATAATAACTTGTTTCTTTCAATTAGACACATGGCTTTTTCCATTCTTTTTTCTCTTCGATTAGGAAAAATAACTTATCAAGCTTCAAAATGCATTAAAACAACCACCATCGAGATTATTCATTGCCTATTGAAGATTTCAGATGAAAATAAAATGAATAATTACAAACAATTCCCAGGTTTACATACAATTCAATTGTTCACATACCCAAATATTAGAATAACAATTAATCAACAAAAACCCATCTGATCAATAATCAAAATTAAAACAAAAAACTCTACAAAAAAAAAATACCAGAGACAACGAGGTAAAGCACATCGATAGAGCAGATGGTGCAGCGACGGAGGATAAAAGACTCAATACGCAGCAGAAACACAGCTAGAGTTTGAGGCTAATGCGACTGCGGGATCGAGAGGTAAAGGTGGCAGAGTAGCAACACAAGCTCACCGCGACCGGAGCACAGCACGCAGAGAGGGGAGTCGGTGGAAAACATAGACGATGTTTGGCGGTGGTACAACTTTAATGATGCAAAATAATTACACAATAAATTATCACTGGTTAGGATTTGAAACAAACAGGAGAGACATTTGGAATTTCAAAAAATGAACGAGAATAAAATCGTCTAAAAACAGTGATACAAATTCGTGTTCATCGCCCAAAATCCGTGTCTCATCGTTTCACTGAGACATGAAATACATGTATCTTGTGTGTGTTTGTGTGTAAGTGTGTCCTTTTTATTTTGTGTCTCAGAATCCAAATAATAGACACGTTTCCTGTGTCTATGTTTTGGCAAGACACGAACATCAAACAAAAAGAGTGTTATTTAACAAGAATTATGATTTAGTATCTAAGATGTGTAAAGTTATATCAATAAATATTCTACACGTTACGAAATTTAATAAATAATATATTTAATTAATTTAAATAAAAAAATTGTAATATCAATATATCATAACTCAGTTAAAAAATTTTTAACTATTATATTACGTATACACCAAAATTAGTTATTAAAGTTAATTATTAGTATAAAATTTTTAATTATTACGTTATATATTGAAATACAAATATACATTGAAAATAAATTAAATCACATGTATTTATATATAAATATATTGATGGATGATTTCAAATGACATAATCTCCTTATACTCATACTCAGTTAAGAGGTTGCGGTTCCAGTCTCGTATTTTGGTAAAGATTTTAGTGATTGACTTGATATACAAATAATATTTTAAAATTTTTAAATATAAAAAATTATGAATCGAAATTAGTTAAAAATTTCAATTATTATTTTGCTACTGCACTAAACCAGCTCTTATCGTAAAATCTCTTTTTCTCTTTCGCAATTGAGACTGAAACCTGGGCATCGCATCTTCTTCTTCTTCTTCTTCGCCGTAGTTTTGATCAGCACTACTCTGTACTCTCCAACACCATTCATAAGTAACCACGAACCAGCAAATGTCGCCGCGCAAGCCAGAGCTTCCCTTTCTGGACAAGCCCCTGCCGCCGCTCGCAGGTGTTTTATCTTCAATTCAACCCCACTCCTCTCCGTTTCAGTTTCCGTTTCTCTTTTTAGTTCTTGATTTTTGAGTCTTTCTAGAACATTTTTACTCTCTTGTTTCTGCTGTTACTTATTTCCTCTTTCCTGCTATGACTCTTATCCTAATTCCATGTGTGATTTTGTGGTGTTATTGAGCTAATTGTTCTTGTTTTTCAATCTTGCTGCTTCACTGATCATTGATCGTGTCTGTGTTTGTGTTCGGTTAGATATTAATTAAATGCCACCGGCGTCCATGTGTGCAACCATTTCTCTTTGTCACTACCATAATCTCTCTCCTTAGACTGAAACAAAATTTGTTTCAGATCGCCTTCCAGCCAAATCTACTTGTTTTCTTTATTTTTTTTTCTTCAGCAATTACTACCCTTAGTTTTGGTTTCAAATTCATAACTTCTAGTTAGCCAATATTATCGACTTTTCTTTAAGGTATAACTTAGGGTCTAGAATTAAAGGTTTATGATTTAGGATTAGAGTTTAGGATAAACAAAATAGTTTTTAAAAAATTGGCTGATGTTGCTTTAGCATTACCCTACCCCATATTGTTCAATCCTTCTGAATTTTGTTCATATGGACCTATGGCTTATCATTGTACTACTTTATCATGGAACAATCTAACAACTTGTAGCTGATGGTTGAAGGCTATTCCAACTGCCATGTTGCGTTGTCTTTGTAGATTCATCTAACATTTTAGGGTTCCCTCGACTTCTTTTTGGTGCCCATTAGCTTTAACAAGATTCGTTGTTCGACAAATTTTCTGTCCAGGTCAATTTAGTTATCTCCTCCGACCTAAGACTTACTTCTCATGTTTATACAAGTGACTTGATTTTTATTTCTGTGTAGTATTTACTTATGATGGAACTTGCTGATATTTGTTTTGCATGGATAATATTCTGGTACGATCTTCTGTTCATATTCATTTGTTTTTGATAGAATAAGAAGATTTTATATGGGACATCCTCATATAAATCCAAGATACGAGTAACACCAAAAGGGATAAGCCAGTAACGATGCAAGATAATCCCTATGCATATCACTTAGGGAAACACCCTTAAATGGACCAAATGCTTTTCATTGAAGGGAAGCCAAAAGGTAAACAAAATAAATAGTTGAAAAGGATTAAGGGAGCATGTGGTTCGTGGAATGTTTTCCAATTCATAGGAATCTTCGTATTGGGTAATCATTCTGCGAACCACGCCCCTTCTAAAACCCCTACAGGTCCTTCGATTCTCAATTTCTCATTTAATAGCCTTGTCTATGCAGTCTTGTCATGTTGACAGATGTCAGTTAAACTGATTGAAAACCATTTTCTATATCTGGGTGCAGGTTGATAAAAAACCTGTGGAATCACTGTCTGAACTTGAGGAATAATTGTAATTGGCTCAAAAACTGACAAATTGCTCTTGTTGAATCTTAAAAAAGGTAAAATCTTACAAGTTCTTGAATATATCTTGCAGCTTTAGTAGTATGTGGCTTTGTGCTACTATTCTCTGTGCAAAACAGCTGAAGAAATGATTAATAACTCTAGAACTTAGATGGTTTGTACATTATAGCTGTGATTTCTGTGAGCTTTGAAACTGCAGATTGCTCGAATTGCAATACCTGTCTGCCTACTTTGTTTGAGGAACTTTTTAAATCTTCTATTTTTTATCATCCCACTTTTATTTTGTGAAAGAACCTTTTTTTTGTCCATCTAAATATAATTTGTGAGCAGAACATGAGTAGCATTAGACAGCATCCCCTTGGGGGCGGGGGACATCAATTATTGGACTATCTAAAGCGCATGCAAGCAGAGAATCCAGCCTTCTTTTATGCAGTCCAGAATGATAATGATCACTCGGCTGGTAATATATTTTGGGCCGATGCAACATCTAGAGTGAACTACTCTAATTTTGGAGATGCTATTATATTGGACACCACCTATAAGACTAACCGGTATCGGATGCCATTTGCCTCTTTCACCGGATTTAATCATCATGGCCTACCGGTGTTATTTGGTTGTGCGTTGATTTTAAATGAAGCTGAATCTTCATATATATGGCTATTTAGGACTTTTCTCCAAGCCATGTCTGGTCACTATCCTGTCTCCATTACAACAGATTTTGATCCTTTAATACAAGTGGCTGTTGCGCAGGTTCTCCCTCCAACTCGCCATAGGGTGTCTACAGGGAGCATATTCAGAGAGACCCGAGAGAGACTGGCACATCTATGGCTATCCAATCCTGATTTTGAAACAGATTTTCGGAAATGTGTTAATGAGAGTGAGACAATTGATGAGTTTGAGTCTTATTGGCCATCACTGTTGGAAAAATACTGCGTCATGGATAATGAATGGCTTCAATCCATGTATAATGCACGGCATCATTGGGTTCCTGTCTACTTGCAGGATACTTTCTTTGGGGAGATTTCTATGATGGACAAAAATGAATGTTTGAATGCATTCTTTGATGGATATGTGAATGCTTCCACAACCATACAGTTATTGGTTAGACAATATGAGAAAGCTGTATTAACTTGGCATGAAAGGGAATTAAAAGCAGATTATGACACCATTAACACTAACCCACTTTTAAAAACACCATCTCCTATGGAAAAACAAGCTGCAAGTCTTTATACAAGAAAGATATTCTTGAAATTTCAGGATGAGTTTATAGAGACTATGGCTAATCCTGCTACAAAAATTGAAGATTCAGGAACTATCACTACTTACCGAGTTGCTAAATTTGGAGAGAAGACTAAATCTCAAATCGTTACTTTTAACTCTTTTGAGATGAAAGCTAGTTGCAGCTGTCTGATGTTTGAATATTCAGGAACTATTTGTAGGCATATATTATCAGTTTTCAGGGCTAAGAATGTTCTGAGACTTCCATCTCAGTATGTTTTGAAACGATGGACAAGGAACGCAAAAGCTGGTGGCTTTTCAGATGAACATGCTTCTGAGTTCCCAAGCAGTTCTGGTGACAGTGTAACAGTTCGCTACAACAACCTGCGACAAGAAGCAATCAGATATGTAGAAGAAGGTGCAAAATCCATCCAAATCTATCATGTTGCAATGAAAGCTTTGAATGAAGCTGTTAAGAAGGTTGCTGCTGTAAAAAGTCAAAGTATAGGAACTGCAGGGGGAGATACAGTCTCTAATGGAGAAAGGGATGAATTAATCGCAGCAGAAGAAGATGTACATAGCTATCAATCTGCGGTTAGTTTCTTTGAGCTTGTGATTTTCCCTGTACATAATAAACCTAGCATTAGGTATGCAAAATCTTTGCTTGATAAATTAGACAATGAGTTGCATCCAAGGAAGTATGCTATTAAAGTATTAATGCTTAATATTGTTTACAGTTAAAAGCAAATTAACTCGGTGGAAGGGAGCATTTGTTGTTTGCTGCTTTCTAATTTTCTAACTGATAGTAATTTCAAATTTAGGTTACTTAGCTATCCTATTCTTATTTTATACTTTGCTTTTATAATTTGCTGGTTTTTGTGATCTGTCCCTCTGTGACTAAACAGTTAAAAAGGACCGAATATTCAGTTTATTCTTTTTGTTATTTATGTGCTATATAAGAAGAATCCTTACTCTGCATGTTTTGGTTATAACAAAACAACTGTTTTCCCCCATCATAGAATGATCTTTCCTCAACCCATGTTAAACAGGAGTTCTTCCATTTTTGAGAAACAGAAATCGCATTGATTGAATTTGAATTGCACCCGTTTTCCATGATACTGTGATAAGATGTGATCACTATCTGATTGTGCTCGAAGACTTGATCTTGACTCACCTCAAATTTATGTTTATCAAAGCTCATGTCGTTATATAAATATATAATTCCATTTTTACTTTAACTTCCTATTTGTCAGGAGGAGAAGCAAAAGAAGATCCGAGAGTTGACTGCCGAGTTAGAGACCACAAATCAACGATGCGAAGTTTATAGGGCAAACCTGCTGGCTGTGCTAAGGGATATGGAAGAACAAAAGATGAACCTATCTGTTAAGGTCCAAAATGCAAGACTTAGTTTGAAAGAGTGACTGCATTCTTTTGCAGAGTAGGAACACACCCAACAAAACATGTATGTGGAATGTATTATTGTGAAGTAGTGTAATACTTGTGAAAGTGGGGTTAATTTTTCAGTCCAAGACTCTAAGGCATGGATTTTCAATGTTTCAATGTTCAGTGTTTTTTGTTGTTCATATCATTTGTTGTATATTTTGCATCTGTTTTGTGTAGTCATTTGTTTGTGCTTGGCTTTCTTTTTGTATAATATTTCCTCTGAATGTTCTTCAGAACCATAGGGAGAGAAGAGAAGAAAAACGAAGCAGCAGTTACCTTAGTTGTGGTTAAAATAGTAATGTTAAATATATTCTTTTTAATTCAATTCTTTTTGTTCCAAATTTAAGAATTGGTGTGACAATTGAATTGCACATCCATTCTCTCAAAATTTTTAATTTAATTTCATCTCATTAAAATTTCCAAATATACTCTAAAATGACACTTGGATTGGTCCTTGTGAGAACAAGTGAATTTATTGAAGGATTATCATGTGTTTATAATACGCATAATACGCAGCGGGAGGAAAGAAAATAATTTTAAAGATTTATTTTGTGATTTAATTTTTATTCTAGTAATATAGATCAGATTCAAATACTTGAGTATGATAGTAAAAATCATTTTTTCTTTCGATAGTACAAATGTGCTATGGGTATTCACAGCTTTGTTGTTAACTTTTTGACCAATAGATATATGATCTAAATTGAGAAATCTATTTGCACATCATAAAATTCTTTTCTAAAAATTAGACTCACACACATTTATGTGTGGAGAGGTAAAGGAATAAAACATTTGTGTGGCACGGACACTTCGTTGAATTACTGTGTCCGCGTGTCGGACACATTTTCAGACACGACACTCACCGACATGCGTGTCTGTTGTGTCCAACCGTGACTTAATAAAAAGTAAAAAATTCTTTTCCGAATACGCTTGGACACACCTGAATATCATCACGTGTCCAGTCGTATTCTTAACATACATTCTTGAAATAAATTTAGATATAGTCTATATTATTATTTATTAAAACAAAAAATATTTTAAATACTTGATATAATTAAATTAAGACATTAAAAATAACTAAAAAATTAATTTATATTTTAATATCAATAAAATATCAAAATTTCATTACGATTTATCTAAAAAAAACTTTATATTTTATACGTATGCGTGTTTCCGTGTCTTATAAGATTTTAAAATTCGCGTGTCGGCGTGTCCTGTGTCGTGTCGTGTCCCGTGTCCGTGTCCTTGCATCATATTAGTATGAGATTTGTTACTGATTTTGAATTTGAATCTCAATTCAAATTTAAATCATATCTTATTTCAAATCTGAATTTTTTGAATCTTTTAAATTTATAAATCATATGATAACGAGATAAGTCTCAAAGTGGTCCCTGAAGTTGCACTCGAGTCTCATAGTAGTCCCTGAACTTAAAAGTTACTCATATTCATCCCTGAAGTTGCACTCCGGGACTCAAACTCGTCCTTCCGACAATTTCTGCCCACCTGGCGCTACCGAAAAGCTGAGTTGGCCTCTTTCCTGACACGTCGGCATAACAGAAACGACGTAGTATTTGCTGTGGTGCCAAAATGACATAAAACGACGTCGTTTCACGCTAAAAAGCCCCCTTCCTCAACATTACCCTAACGAATTGTCTCTCCCCTCTCAAATCACAACACAAACACAGAGGTCTCTTCTTCTCCACTACACTCATCAATGGCGTCTGTGCGATTGTCGTTCACGCTACCTTCCTCTCTTTCGGCTACCTTCTCACCGCCACGGCCCCCAAACCCTCTTCGATGACGCCCTCTCACATTCCTCCACTGGTAACACTTTCACTAATTTTCCGTTTTGTTCTCTCTTTTTTCTTTAACAAAATCATTTAATTTCGATATATTTTATCTGAATTATCCAAATATCATTAATTATCACTCTTCTTTAGTGAAAGCAATTGAAAATTCTGTTTTCTATTTTCACTTCTTTCTTTGTGAGAACCAGAAAACATAGAAAGTAAAAAGGGAAACCAAACGTGCCCTAAGTTTGTAGCACTACTATGTAGAATAATTTTTATCTAATCGGTGTAAGAGAGTTTTATAGGATTATTTGTTCTTGAGTTGATGATTTATTGAAAATCATCAAATACTGATATGTGATTGATTGAGTGAATTACAGAGGTTCATTATTTAGATTATAAAGTAAATTTGAGCTTTCTAAGGTGGTAGCTGTTAATAAACATGATAACCACAAATAATGGCAATTCATGCCGAAAAATTGCACTATCCTTGGACTTCTATACTAAACGAAGGATTAGGCTATGCAATCTAATATGAGGATCAAGTCAATTAAGCTGAAGTTAGAAGATATCTTGTGGTATCAAGAGAAGATGTAGCAAATTGATATATACATCCTGAAGCTTATAATTAGCATTTATTGATAATTTTTAATAATGATTTGTGATTGTGTGTAGAGGAGGTGTCTATAGAGAATTGGAACCAACTTGACCAAGAATATGTCTTTGTTTATGTCAATCCAAAAAATGTTTCAAATAAAGTGCTGGTAAAGTGCCTCGTCATGAATGAGAAGTTACTCATTGATGCCTTGAAGGAAGGGTCTTCTGACCCTGCACACCTTGAGATTTGGTAAGCCTTTTTTTCCCCTTCAAGCTATAAATTCTTCAAGAGTTTTCTTTCATTTGCTGCATTGCAAAATTAAAATTTTTGTAACTGACCAACCTGGTTTTCTTTGTTCGTGTTGAATTGGGTTGCGTTGGAGTTTGGAGCTTCTATTTGTAGATGACTTATTTTATTACTCTTTTTAATTAAATAGAATTTCCATTCTTGATAGAGGAAGACCAGAAACTAAAATATAATGGCTATGGTGGGGGCAAAAAATCATACATGATTTTTAATAAAAACTGAAGTATTGAATTGTGATTTGAAAACCTTTTGAAATTAGAGTTTGTATTCTGTATTGTCAACTTTTACTCTTTTTTCCATTCCTTTCTTTGTCACATCAAATATTAAGACAGAATAGTTAAGGGAATAAAAAAATCACAATAAATATTTTGTATATTCGTTCTATGCTACAAATTTTAAGCTTGTGTGTATTAAGTTTTGTTGCTCAAAGGTTATCAGCTTTTTTTTCTGGGTGAAAATTAAAATCTTTTATGGTTAATCGTACTTATTGTGAATTTACGGTTATGTCATGATCTGGTGCTTTGATTTTTCTACATACAGTGTTAGGGATTATACTATAGCAAATGAAAGCAGCAATTATTCTGAGCAGTTCAAGAATTTAGAGCAGCTACTGAGAAGACTAAATCAGGATATCTTAGCCAAATTAGCCAATTATTTTGTTATGTTTTATTTAATAAGCCTTCTTCTTTTGACTTTTTTGTGTGCATTGTGCTAAGTTGTGTAGTACTTTCTCTTTTATTTTTGTTTTTCAATCGCCTTCAATACCTGCTTTCTTGAAATAACTAATGGAGTCATTGTTTCATAGATATACTGTTTTCAATACCTTCAATAGGCTGCTGTTTATATGTGCTAAATTATTTCTGGGCTATTGGTGGTTATACATGCTGCATAATGTCCTGTTTGTATGTAACAGTGCTGTTTAGGGACTAGTCTAATGTCACTTACATAAGTTTATGGACTAGTTTGATGTCACTTATAAAAGTGTATGAACTATTTTGGTGCTCGAAAATAATTGTCTGACAGCTTTTTATAAAAGTGTAGGAATAAAAAAGTGGGGTCTCGATGTGGTCTGGTGACCCAGATTATGAGAAGTTCGAAGTTCATGGCTGGCCAACCAACATAGTTGTCGAAGTTCATGATGTGGTCCCTCTAAAAAGAAAGTTCTCCAAACATGATGAAAAAATAACTTCAGGAAGTAGCAATCCACCAGGAAGCAGTCAACCAGCAAGGAATCCCTCACCTAACCCTATGCAAGGTGCAACACAGAGAAATGTTACAAGGCTTGCAAACTTCATGAAGTTTGTGTCCACCCCTGGATTCAAGGAACCCAAGCACAAAAAATGAAGATTAGGATGATCATGTTTAGGGACAGGAGACACATGGTGTCTTTGTGTATCTATTTTGCTGAAGTTTTTTTTACCATGTATGCTTTCTTAAACATTGTCCTAGTGTTTGGGATTTTAGTATCTGAAACTTATGAGATCAAAATGTTAACAACTTTGATATACTTGGTGTTTTAGCTCTATAATGCCTTTTCTGGATGAAACATTACCAATATGAATTATGATTTTCTTGAATTGAGTTTTGTTAGCTTTTTGGTTATATTTTGTCCTGTGTTAGAGAATTAAGAGTAATTCAAACCCTGTCCGTTTCCATTTCATTGAACAGAAGTATGCATATAATCAAACACTTTAATTCGCATTTCTTTCAAACAAAAGGACAGGAACAAGTACATGAACAACATATGCATATAACATGCATGTCATTTGTTTTTGGCTAGATACAGTTGACCTTGTTGTCTATCCAATTTTAATACAAAAACACCAACTACAATCAGCAGCATGAACACAAACATCAAACCCCCCCAATTTTAGAACCCTAATTTCAGCCTCTAATCTACCAAATTTCCAAGCAATCTTCATCTTCTATTTTTTATTGTCAACTGAATGCCTTATTCAATCATCACATGCTATGACATCTTCTTCCAAAACTTTATCAACCCACAAAAACAATCCACACCATTTCTTATCCACAATCTGCACAGCCAAAAAAATTCAGTTAGCAAATTTTATATCCATGAATATAGCAATCAACAATAATAATACTTACATTGTAGTTTGGGCAACCCAGGAACGGTCTCCCTAGATTAGAATCCATCCCTGACAATCACAGCACTGGTCTCGACCCACAGCCACACCATTCTGGCAAACGCGATTCTCTGTTTCTATTCATTCTCCTCATGATGCTTCCAAATGATCGTGGGTTGTTCGAACTTTCAGTTGCATTGCTCGCGCTTGCCATAATAGTCGGGCTTCAAATATGAGGAAGACAAGAACAGAGAAACGAAGAGAAGAGAAGACAGAGCGATGTGGGCTTCAAAATTAGGGATTAGGGTTTTAACTTGATTTGAGGGACCAAATTGATTCCGAACAGTTTACTTTGCCACATCAGCTAACCGTTGTAATGCCCACGTGTCACGAAGCCTGCCAACTCAGCTTTCCGGTAGCGCCAGGTGGGCAGAAATTACCGGAAGGACAAGTTTGAGTCCCGGAGTGCAACTTCAGGGATGAATATGAGTAACTTTTAAGTTCAGGGACTATTATGAGGCTTGAGTGCAACTTCAGGGACTACATTGAGGCTTATCTCTATTATAACTCAATTTAAAATAGAATCAGTTAAGATTTTATCCAAACTTAGAAATATAATAACTAATTATTCTCCATTCTCTTTAAATATTCTTAATTATCATATTATTAATATATTCTTGTTGCTAACAAAGAGTATAATAATATTTCGTTTGAATTAATATAATTATTTATTTGATCAAAAAATAAAAAAATAATTAAATATTTTACAGCAAAAGTTAGAGCACTGGTTAGTATGTGACCTAGGTTCAATACTAAGCAGGTAATAAATTAGTCATACTAAATTTACTAATCAAGGTTGACATCTAGCAATACTACTTAACGACTCGATGGTATGAAATAATATATTTTTACTAAGAACCCGACAATAACAAAGCATAATTCCTTCCATCTTTCTAGCTCTTAGTTAACCTTTAGAGTATGGTTTAATTGTCAAAACTCTAACTTGTTACCATTATTGTAATGAACTATGAATGACCTAAGAAACTCATTTTTTCATTCATTCAATTCCCTTGATGACCAAGATTTTATTTATCTCCGTCATTATAATGATAGAGCTCAAACTCTTTATCGAGAGTTGACAAATTTCTTATCGACGAATTATTAATTCTACAAGTATTTAAATCATACCCAATATCCATTCAACTAGCACGTTAGGCTATTATGTGTCCGGAATCAAAGTATAATAAATACATTGTTAATTACTATGGCAGTCGCAGATCAAAAGAAACTCTATTACTATATTCATCTTGAAAATATTCTATTGACAAATATGTAATAATTATAACCATTAGAAATTCTCAAAATAAATTAATTCAATGGTCATATCTCTATATATATAATTTAATAAATATATATATAATTTAATAAATGAGATTTATTAATTTTTATTTAATAAATATCATTATATATATATATATTGATTTTTTCGGATTATTAATGTTCTTTTAATAATTCTATGATCAAGAACAATTCAGATTAAATTATAAAAGATTTATCTTTTAATATTATGATCATTATCACAATGATAAATATATAAATTTAATCAAAAGACTTTATTATAAATTTTTTAATATAATAACAATAACAATTTATTTGACACATAATAGATTGAATTGTAGTCATATTACTTATTCCCAACACTTATTAAGACTGAATTATGTATATTCGATAACAATTTAGACTTCTATTTTCGATTTGTTTGATTGAATTTCAATGGATATGCGTAATTATTATTTTCGACTTAGATTTTTCATTTGAGAGCTACTATTTTGATTTTGACGCTTCCTTCATAAATAAGTAAAATTAGTTGTTAGAGTAATTATTTCACCAAAATATTCTTCACATGTATTGGACTCTCTTCTCCTCTTTTCTTTTCTTCTTTTTCCTTCATCATCTTCATCATCATGATCATCATTGTTGTAGTTATCGTCGTCTTCTTCTTATACGTATCGTCGTTATCGTTATTGTTATCATAAAAATTTTGCCATATTGATGACGTTGCCTGATCCAAAATTTTTGCCACAGAATTTTCTTAAGTTTCTTCTTGCTAGAAATAAGAGATTAAACTGAAAAAAATGATTTGTGTATTATTGAATGTATTCAAGTTGTCTATTCAGGTTGTCTCGAATGATACAATATGAAAAGATATTTATAGGTACTAAGAGAATCGTAATAATAAGGACGTAATCTCTTATAATAAATATTTAGATGTACTAAATAATACTAATTGATCCTAATTGATCCTAATAATATTCTAACATCCCCCCTCAAACTCAAGTGACAACTTGAGTTTGAAACTTATTTAAAACAACGAAATAAAGAGAAAAAAACTGCATAAATTGATAAAACGGGTGTAGACGAAACTGCTGGAAGGAAGCGCAGACGGAACTGCCACTAGTCTGAAGGAAGCGCAGACGGAACTGCCGCTTGTCTGAAGGAAGCGCAGATGGAACTGCCGCGGGTGCAGACGGAACTGCCGGAAGAAAGCGTAGAGGGAACTGCCGCTGTCTGAAGGAACTAGGAAGCGCAGACGAAACTGCCGCTTGTCTGAAGGAAGCGCATACGGAACTGCCGGAAAGAAACGCAGATGGAACTGCCACAAGGAGATGAAATGCTGACGGAACTACCACGAGAAAATGCAGACGGAACTGCCACGAGAGAACGCTCACGGAACTGCCACGAGAGAATGCAGACGGAACTGCCACGAGAAAACGCACACGAAACTGCCACAAGAGAATGCATATGAAACTGCCACGAGAGAACGCAAATGGAACTACCACGAGAGAATGCAGATGGAACTGCCACGAGAAAACGCAGACGGAACTGCCGAAAGAGAGCAAAAACTATATGATTTCTTCATGAGAATAGCAGATGACATTGGTGTTTGATCATTCGACTCGAGAATACACAAGACGGAGAGAATAGGCGAGGTGAAAAAGCATCAAAGGAGTGACAAAAAGAAAAGAAGAATGGCATAGAAAAAAAATACAAAAACTACGATGATTTCATCGCAAGGAAAACAACATATCCTCTTCAAGGAGGATAGCATGGCTCTTGATACCATGTTAGAAATAAGAGACTAAACTGGAGGAAGGATTGTGTGTCTATTCAAATTGTCTCGAATGATACAATATGAAAGGATATTTATAGGTACTAAGAGAATCGTAATAATAAGGACGTAATCTCCTATAAAAATATTTAGATGTACTAAATAATACTAATTAATCCTAATTGATCCTAATAATATTCTAACACTTCTTATTTTACTCTCTTAACAAGAATAAAAAAAATCAAACAAAAAAGAAGAAACACATAATGCTGCAAAATTATTTGAAAGAGGATAAACCTACATTCATTCAACTAAAAGAAAGAAATAAGAAAAGAAGAAGAAAAAATACAGCATTAAAGAAAACATTTCATATATTTGTAGCAAATTTTGGAGTAAAGCTAAGATATTTTTGTGTATTGTTAAGAAATTTCTGTGTATTTGTACTGATAAGTTCTGTATAATTCAAAATTCTTTCTCTTCCTCCTCCTCATCTTTTGCTGCTTCTTCTTCTTCTTTTTCATCATCATCAGTATTTTTTTCTTATTCATTTTTCCTTCTTGTTTTACCTTCTCAAATTTCTTCTTATTTTACTCTCTTAATAAGAATAAAAACAAAAAAAAATCAAATAAAGAAGAAGAAAAAACACATAATGCTGCAAAATTACTTAAAAAATGATGAATCAACATTTATTCAACTAAAAAAAAGAAAGAAATAAGGAAAAAAAGAAGAAGGAAAAAAATGCAGCAATAAAGAAAATATTTTGTGTATTTGTAGCGAATTGCGATGTAAAACTAAGATATTTATGTGTATTGTTAAGAATTTTCGGTGTATTTATACTGATAAGTTCTGCATAATTCAAAACTCTTCTTCTTCCTCTTTCTCATCTTCCGCCACTGCTTCTTCTTTTTCATCATCATCTTCCTATTTTTTTTATTCATCTTTTTCTTCTTGTTTTACCTTCTCAAGTTTCTTCCTGTTTTATTCTCTTAATAAGAATAAAAACAACAAAAATCAAACAAAGAAGAAGAAGAAATACATAATGCTACAAAATTATTTGGAAGAGAATAAACTTACATTCATTCAATTAAAAGAAAAAAAGAAAAAAGAAAAAAAGAAGAAGAAAAAAATGCAACATTAAAAAAATATTTTTGTGTATTTGTAGCAAACTTGATGTAAAACTGAGATATTTATGTGTATTGTTAAGAATTTTCGGTGTATTTGTATTGATAAGTTTTGCATAATTCAAAACTCTTCCTCTTTCTCATCTTCATTTTCTACTGTTTCTTCTTCTTTTTCATCATCATCATCATCTTGTTTTTTTTTCTTATTCATCTTTTCTTTCTTATTTTACCTTCTTAAGTTTCTTCTTGTTTTACTCTCTTAACAAGAATAAAAACAAAAAATCAAACAAAGAAGAAGAAGAAGCACATAATGCTGCAAAATTACTTGAAAGACGATCAACATACATTCATTCAACTAAAAAGAAAGAAACAAATAAAGAAAAAAAGAAGAAAAAAATGCTTGAAGAAAATATTTTTGTGTATTTGTAGCAAATTTCGGTGTAAAACTAAGATATTTATGTGTATTGTTAAAAATTTTTGGTGTATTTATATTGATAAGTTCTGTATAATTCAAAATTCTTCCTCTTCTTCTTCTTCATCTTTTGCTTCTTTTTTTTCATCATTATAATCATCATCTTCTTTTTTTATTTTACCTTTTAAAAAAAATACATAATATTGTAAAATCAATAAAAAGAAGAGGAGAAAAAATGCAGCAATAAAAAGAACATCGAAGAGGATAAAACACGCAAAAAAGAAGAAGAAGGAACGCGAAAATAAAGGAGGAGGAACGCAAAAAAGAAGGAAAAGAAAGAGGAGTAGTAGGAGGAGGAGGAACGCAAGATACAAACATTAGAGGAGGAACGACATAATTGTACGTGCGCATTATGTAAGTGGATTTTGTTGGATTAGAGTTAACTTATATAAATTTATATGTCAAAAAAATTTGTATGTGTAACAGTTATTTTACTATAATAGTATAATATTTTGGATTGTTTCTTATTAGATTCAATTTTACATAATATTTATTTTGTGAATGATCTCCTATTCTATTTATGGAGTATTTAACCGGATTGTGTTCAATCTTCAATGGACTAAATTTAAGAAACTGCACCGCAAAAAGCAATGCTAGGATTTTTAGTAAAGTAAATTATATCCATTCATTTGTTTTTCATACTAATCCAGCTTCAAGCCATTTTCCCCCCTCTTTGAATCTATGAACTCATGAAGTCCGTGAAGGATTTCTCGTTTGATGATTTGACTCCCCAGTCTTTGTCACCATGGGTAAATTTTTCTTTTCCAAATTGAGAAATTTTCATGCTCCACAAAGCATCATATTCCAATGTCAAAAGTTAGGACCTTGTGATATTTGACATCTCCAAATATAAAATTCTTTTTTTTTTCCCCTATAAGTTAAAGCCAATTTCATTCATTAGAAGAGTTCTATATCATAAATCTTTTGAGAAATGGGTTTGGTTGGAGGGGAGGAGGGAGTGCAAGAGGCCGCCGCCGGGCGTGAGGAGAGAATTCTTGTTTCTGTTCGTTTGAGGCCTCTGAACGACAAAGAGATCAGTAGACATGATGTGTGTGATTGGGAATGCATTAATGACACCACCGTCGTTTCCAGGAACAATAATAATCTTTCAGCTTCAGAGAGGTCCCTCTATCCAACATCATATGCATTTGGTACATACATGCTTGAATTTGCCTCTAAACTCATTCACCATGTGGTGTTGTTTATAACTTTAGGATTAATTATTGCACTTTACTTTATATATGTTTTGGGTGTAGACCGAGTATTTAGACCGGATTGTCCCACAAGGCAGGTGTATGAAACAGCAGCAAAGGAAGTTGCTCTCTCAGTTCTCAAAGGCATCAACTGTGAGTTCTTATTTCCTCTTTAGTAATTTTTTGTTTGCCAGTAAAACCACATAATATTGTCCCTTCTCATTTTTGTATTAAACAATAATCGGTGCTTATTAACAAAAACAAATTCCTTCACAATATTAGTAATTAAGACAAGATTCATATCACAAAAGATATTATATATGTGCATATAAAAAATCAGCTACAAATTTCGGTATCATATATTGTGTATAAATAATAAGAAAAAGTATAGGTCGACAATGAAAATATTAATCAATGTGAACAATAGATATATCGAATATTCATTTAACTAGCTGTACGGGTGGTTATTCTAATATTAAAGTTTAGGTGGGTAATTTGGAGGTGTAGTCGGTTTTTATGGGAATGGATCCTCTCAATTATTAAAAAAATTGAGAGTGTAAAGTAGGATCTTTAACCTTTCATTACTCTCTCTTTCATATTTATTCTTGGCCTCACTTATAAAACTAATGGTAAGATGTCACACTTTACTCCCTCAATTGTTAAAAAAATTCAGAGGATCCATTCCCCCTATTTGATTGGTAGTTGTTCATGTTGTTCAAAAAAATTTATTGTTTATCTAGTATAACCCAATTAATTAAATACATGTGTTGTTTAACTCATTTTTAATGTGTATTTTATATTTTAGCATGTATTCTATACATGTAGTTTATTTATTAGTTAATTTTAGTATAAATATAACATGATTATAGTTTTTACAAGATCAAAAATATGATATACACACAAAAAAAATCAGTCACTATATATTTGTATATAAATACGTGTGTTGTTTAATTCATTTTCAAAATATATTTTATATTCCAACGAATTGTGTGAATCTTCCTTTACTAGCTATTTCATAAGCATGGAAACCCATGAAAAATTCATATTAACATGTTAATGTGATTATCTAATTGATCAGCAAGCATATTTGCATATGGACAAACAAGCAGTGGAAAGACATACACAATGAGTGGTGTAACTGAATATGCTGTAGCAGACATTTTTAACCATATAGAGAAGGTAAATAATAATGATTATACGCTTGACGAACACAATGTATATATTAACTTTCTTTCTCAAAACCTTATTTTAATTTGGATTAAGTTCCCTTAATTATAGGAAAAGGAAGAAAGGGAATTTGTTCTGAAATTTTCAGCGTTGGAGATCTACAATGAATCTGTCAGGGACCTCCTTACTGCAGATACTACGCCTCTTAGACTTCTTGATGATCCAGAGGTAAATAACATGGAGATCACTTCGATAAAGATACTAAAAATGTCATTTTTTTTAAGACGTTTATATGTGTCATAATATTATTGCATATCTTTATTAAATCGGTTAATAATTTATTTTTTAATAAATCAGAATAAAATTGGTTTATTATAGCAATAATAATAAATCCAATTATCCGCATTATAATTATTAGACCCGATTTGATTCGATCGATTTACACAATCTAAACCGAATCATATTTAAATTTTTTGATAAAAAGACAAATATATCCCTGATTTTTGTTAAAAAAAACAAAAAAACCATGATTCAGTGGTTATGTAAATTGATCGGTTCAACCAGAATAACAATTGAATTTATTGTTATTGTTATAAAAAATCGATTTTATTCTAATTTATTAAAAAATTAAAAAATAATCAGTTTATTAATACGTCCAAAATATAAGTGTCTTTACAAAAAGACGTTTTATACGTTTTTATGGGAGCATCCTCCAAATAATATATGTTTTCTTCAGCTTATTAAATTAAAGCACCAATTTGACTCTAAAAAAAAAGGTTTATAATTTTATCTCAAAAAATATCATAATAAACCTTTGATTATAATAAACATTTTTTATAAGTAACTAACAGAACTACTATTTGAACAGAGAGGGACAGTTGTTGAGAAACTCACTGAAGCAACTCTACGTGACTGGAATCATTTTAAAGAACTTCTTTCTTTTTGTGAAGGTAAGGATGGTTTTGAACTATATGCTTGCTTTGATTGGTTTTCCTACTTTGTTTTTCTTCATCTATTTTCTCCTATATGTCTTTTTTCTTTTCCTTTTTAGTAGAATATATTCCTCATACAATTTGATTGCTTTTATCAGCTCAGAGGAAGATAGGGGAGACATCCCTGAATGAAGCAAGTTCCAGATCTCATCAAATTCTAAAACTGGTATGTATAGACAGAAAATTACTATTAAATCAATTTCGTATAAAATACATGTTAACATATAAAATAAATATTAAAAACAAATCAAACAATATATATTATATGACGACTGATTTAGTAGTTAGATTTTTTATATACACATAGTATTTTAGTTTTCAATATAAGCCTATCTACTTAATTGCTACTATTTTTAAAATTGATTACTTAAGTGTCATTTATTTGAATTAAATTACCAATATGCTATTGTTTTTCTATAACAATAAACTAATAAAATTATTTTATTTTATAGTTTTTATAATGTTTTATAGGGTGTTTTGAGCTCCCAAAAATGGTTTTGAAAAGTAAAAATTTCATATTAATGAATTTTGATTAGATCAGGTATTTTCTTTGGGTTCAAATTTTCAAAAGCTACTTAAAAGAAAAATTAAAAAATAAATTATTTTATTATTATTATATAAAAGAACATATTAATCTTATATTTCAAATAAGTAAAACATTTAAATAAGGTAAAAACTCAGTTAAAGTCGACTTCACGTGAAGTTGATACCTGAGAGCCGTTATATGAAAATTTAGTCAAATCAGTCAAATCATCTAACGGTTATATTAACTTCATATGAAGTCGATTGCACCTGAGTTTTCACCTTTAAATAATTAGTTTTAAAGAAGAGTTACAATTAGTTCAAAAGACCATATGATTCTTTGCATTATTGTAGGGGTGGCAATGGGTAAGGTAGGGTAGGGTTTGAACCCAACCCTAACCCTACCCGCGGATTGAGTTTTTGACTAACACTCAACCCTACCCTACCCGCGGGTTGAGAAATACCCAACCCTAACCCTACCCGCGCTCAACCCGCGGGTATCCGACCCTATCCGCGGGTTGACAAAAAAAATATTATAATGACACAAATATCTTATAAATAACACAAGTATCTTTGGTTCAGTGGTTAGGAACTTTTTGCACATGCTTAAAGTCCTTGGTTCAACTCCCATATATAACACATATTATGGGGGGTGCGGATAGGGTTGAGACTCAACCCGCACCCTACCCGCTCCGCAGGCCAACCCGCTCCGTGCCCAATCCTACCCGCAGCGGATCGGGTTGGCAACCCTACTCAATCGGGTTGGATACCCGCGGATAGGGTCCATGCTGCCAGGCCTACATTATTGCTTACATTTCTTAACCTTATGTTCTTTTTTTTTTTTCTTTAGACAGTTGAAAGCTGTCCATGTGATTTTTTGGTAATCGATCGATCAAGCTCTCTTGCTGCCTCTGTGGTACGAAAGATTCATGCAAATTTCAGGAGAATATATACGTGAGAATTACTTTATTATGTAAAAAGGAAATTAAGAAATTGAAAAGGTTAGATTTTTTTTTATTTGGTGCAGAATTTTATTGATCTTGCTGGGAGTGAACGTGCATCACAAACCCATGCAGCTGGTGCAAGGTTGAAAGAGGGTAGCCACATAAATCGAAGTTTACTAACTTTAGGAACTTGTATCCGTAAACTCAGGTTAGCTTTCTCATTTTGTTTCATTCGAGTTCATAAATGTTAGAATGTGTTATAATTAATCTCACCGAATTTTTATTGAATTTAATTTTGATGTATTAATTACATACCATCTCAGTAAAAATAACTATTTTTTATATTGATTACGTGAATAATCATCTAAAAAATAAAATATTTTACATTACAAATGCATCAAAATTAAATTTAATTCGCATTTTTATTTTGATGATTATTTGGCCTCTCCCACACCTTTTCTTTATTTCCTAATATGTCAACTTATCTAATGGTATATCCTAACACTTTACATTAGGTTTTTATTAACACCACTAACAAAAGAATTAACTTAATTTATAATTTAAAATAGGGAGATTAATTTGATCAATTTTAAAATTAAAAAACTAATTTAGCTATTGAATAAAAAAAGTAAGAAACCAATTTTATTATTGAGTAATTATCGAAAATCTTAATTTATCTTTCTAATAATTTTTTTAATATTTAAATGAGTAAAAAATTAAATATATATGTTATTTTTAAAAAAATATTAAAATGATTAAAAAAACTCAAAATTTTTTATTTAAAAATTAAGAAAATAATTAAAAAAAAACAACCATGTACATTATACAAAAAATCAACCACGAAGATAAATATATATTAAAATATTAAATACACATTAAAAATAAATTAAACAACATATATGTTTATAAACAAATATAAAATAATTAATTTTAGTATACAGATAATATTTTTATATAAAAAATTAGGAGGACAAAATTATAATGCATGACAATCTAGTAATATCCAACTTAAAATAGTTTAAAGAAAGTTAACTAAGTAATTGAATTGCAGCAAAGGGGGAAAAGGTGGACACATTCCTTTCAGAGACTCAAAGCTAACTCGCATACTACAATCTTCATTAGGAGGGAATGCCAAAACTGCAATAATCTGCACCATGAGCCCAGCAAGAAGCCATGCTGAGCAAACTAGAAACACCCTTTTATTTGCAAGTTGTGCTCGTCAAGTTTCAACTAGTCCACAAGTCAACGCAGTCTTGTCTGATAAAGCATTGGTCAAACAATTGCAAAAAGAGTTGACCAGATTGGAGACTGAGTTGAGATCATCATTGGCATCCCAACGTAAATCTAATTCTGTAGAAGTGCTCAAAGAAAAAGACCTTGAAATTGAGAAGGTACCCAACCTCTAAAACATTTTTTTAAGATATTTTTTAATAATTAAAATGTAATACATATAATCGATTAAATCGTGTTATTTTTGTCAAAATTAGGCCAGATAAATTAATTTGACCGAAAAATAATGAATCAAATTTTGAATCGGTCTAAATTAATATTATTTTTTATAAAAAATTACTACGATACACCTATTATAGAAAATGACTAAAATACTCTTATTATATATATTAATTTTGGAAATTCTAAATTCTAACCCTTTTCTTCTCTGTCGTCATATAGGGTTAACATTTATAGTTTTCAAAATTAATATATATATATAATAGGGGTATTTTAGTTATTTTTTATAATAGGGATATTGTAGTCATTTTTTATAAAAAATATTAATTTATACTAATTCAAAAATTAATTTATTAATTTTTTGATTAAACTGATTTATTTGGTCTAATTTTAATAAAAATAACACAATTTAATTGATTATATATATTAAATTTTAATTTTTTAAAAAATTTAAAAAAAAAAACGTTTTTGATAACTTTATCTAAATAGTTTCCTTATTTTTTAGGAAGCATAGAATTCCTTATTTTATCAAAGTATATTAAAATTTGTAGTATATTAGTAAAGACCAACATGTAATTATCTTCGTATAAAGTTGGTAGTTAAAATGGTCGTCTAATTATTTTTAATTATTAATTTCATATGAAGATATCTGCATATAAATTTTTACATATTTTTATTCAAAATTTTTATAATTTGTTGGTTTTTTTTTCAGTAAAAAACAATAAAATTGCTCATTTTTAGACACATCCTCGTTCTAAGAAAAACTTCTAAGAAACATAATAATAAGGAATTCCATTTTCATTATTTTGTAATTTTCAAAATTTTGCAAAAATAGGTACGATAAAATAATGAAAATGATAAGAAATTTTTGTATCTTTATTTTATATTTTTCAAAAATTTTAAAATGAAAAAGTGAGATAAAAAAATTAAACACAAAATACTCTAATATAAGTTCACCATAAATATTTCAATATATGATACTCCATTTGCAAGTTGAATATGAAGTATTTGTTATGTAATTGCAGTTAAGGAAAGAAATATCAGATCTAACTATGCAACGGGATCTTGCTCAATCTCAAATTAAAGACATGCTTCAAGTTGTTGGGGACGAGTTGTCCTCCTCTGAATCCGTAAGCACATGCCTTTTGCCTACTCAAAAATATGAAAGGCTTGTTTGTTTGAACAAATATTTTCGGTTTTTATTTTTTAGTATTTTATTGTTTTAAAATTTTGTGAAAATAATTTAATTTTGTTATCTATTTTTATTTAGATTTTCAATTTTTTTTTACAAAATTTTAACAACATTAAACCTTAAAATTTAACATTTAAAATGAATGTATAAACCAAACGTACCTTAATAATAGATAATTCGATATTAATAATACATAAAAAGTATTAAGTATAGACCAAAATTTATTTATCAAATAAATTATTATTATTTGTATATGAGAAAGTTTTAAGGGTTGGTACTTTCATTAAAATTTAGCCAACATTTAATTATAAAAAAAATTGTATAATTTCACACTATTAGATATAATCTCATACCATTAAAAATATTAATAATAACTAATTAATTATTATAAATCATAAAATATATTAATCTCTTAATACTATTGTATATGTATAAATACATATATTATTTAGTTTATTTTTATTTTATATTTTAATATGTATGTTATAATAGTACTTGATTCAAGGGCTGATTCTTTATGCACAAGGTTGAATATACAAAAAGATAAAAATCTACATATAATTATTTTCATATAAAATTAATAATTTAGAACTGTTAAATGATGTGACACATTTAATTAAATTATAATCTAATCATTTCTAAGTATAAATTTTATATAAAAACAATTATATAGGAATTTTCACCTTACTAAAAACAATGTCTACTATTTTATGCCTACACTACACTTTTTACTCTTGGAATCTTGGTATTAAAGTGATTCGATAAAAATTAAGAAAACATAGAAATATAATTTTTTTTCTTATTCATATTTAACTCTAATTATTCATCAAAAACCTGCAGGAGGGCTCGGATATTCGGTATCCCAGATTGCGCGTGGGAAGGTCATGGGACTTCGAAAACCAACAAGATGGACCAAATCTATTTAGTTTGAACAGTTTTAATAAGATAAAATATTTTGAAAATTCTTTGTATTTAGATGGAAATAGTTTCAGTTCTGATGACAACTTTTTCCAACTCCCCGACTTGGAAAAGCATCTTCCCCTCAGAATTTCTCCCTTGATATTACCAATTTTAACTCCTGATCATCATGTTGATTCAAATCAAAACAACACTAAGCAAAAAACAAAATGCATTATTGACTCTGAAGGCACAATCTCAGACTCTAGTGCCTCGTCTCCCGAGGCAAATACAATTAGATTGGGAGGGAAAAAGTTGACTGAAGGAGTTGACTTTACACACGAGGAGAATAATAATGCATATTTTGAATTAAAGAAAAAGAAAGATTTTATTCCTCTTCCCTTGCGAAACAAGTTATCTCCATCACCAAGGCCAGGGTATGCGAAAATGACGAGAAGCACAAGTTGTAAAGCAAGCATTATGAGGGATCCTTCTCCTGATTGGTTCGACGAGGAAGATATAGCTCGATATGGAACTCCAATGGTGGTGGGAATGGGAAAAGAGAGACCTGTGGGATTCCCAAGTAGGTCGCATACACTGAACTATGATGCTGATGCCGAACGAGCTTCGCCTTTTCGCGATGGGAATCCACCGGGAAGTGCTTCCATTACTACTCCAGAACATGTTAGAAGGGTTACTTTTAAGGACATTGATGCCAATGGTTCTTTAGTTTCAGAACTAAAGGAAAAGATAGATCTTGGAAGTTCTAATAATAATCTACAGAGGAACCATGAGGTATGCTTCTCCATTCTTATAACAATCTAGCTTAATATTGGTCTTATTTCCAATCAATGATGCTACATTCTCTTGGAAATTATAGTAACTATCAATCATCTACGTAATGTGTTATCTAGATTATTTTTTTATTAATTTAATATTGATGATAATTAATTATAATAGAAGTAATTAAGTAGTATATCAAATTTGTTACTTTTTGTCTTTTTATTTATTGAAAATTATCAAATATGAGAAGAACCAAGTTTTCTCCCTTTCTTTCAACTTTCACTCTTTTTCTCTTTCTTTAGTTCGTCAAATTATTAATATCACAACTTAAATATTAATTTAAACATGACTTAGTTGTATCTGAGAAAACATGAGTTATCATGGTAATTTTATCCAAATTAAGTCTGATTTGTCTAATTTGACAACTTTAACACAATGTTTGGAACACCAAATTTTGGAACGAAGAAAAATGAAAGAGGAGAAAATGAATGAAAAACTCATTTTTTTTTTGTTTAAATTAGAATGGAAAATGGGTGAAAAACAAAAAAGTAAGTATGGGCCCATATAAATTTTTTTCTTCTCAATGATGCAATGAAAACTGAAAAAGGATGGACAAACAATGTTAAAATTCTATATTTACCCTTTTAATAACAAAAAGCAAAATCTCTAACTCACTCTTTAATTTTTTTTTTCTTTTAATTGGTGTTAAATAATTTTATTCTATTATAATTTTCTCCCTTCTTACTCTTCTTTCTATCCAAACAAAAAAAAAAAATTTATTTTCTTTCCATCCATTTTTTCTGCATCCAAACAACATGCAAAGAAATTCACTTTTTCTTTCATTTTCTTTTCTCCCATTTTCTTTCCTCTCATTTTCCATCAAACATCCAAACAAAGTGAGTTTCTTGTTTTCGCTACCCTTAATTATTTCATCTTTGATAGTTTTCAACTTGGAACTTCCAATTTATACTTCCTTTTGAGACTGCTAGATAAAGATGATTTAATTGCTAATATTACATTACAAAACAATTATATATACAAAAGAAAGAGATATATAATTAAGTGTATAAATATACATTATATACACCTCTCTTAACAAAAAGACCATTCTTTAACTTGTTTTATTTGCATGACAGGAATCCAAAGATGTTGCCTTGGGCTCAAAGCAATCTGAAGATGAAAAAAATTCAAACTGGCCTTCAGAATTTAAGAGGCTACAAAGAGAGATTGTTGAACTCTGGAATGTATGTAATGTTTCATTAGTTCATAGGAGTTACTTCTTCCTTCTCTTCAAAGGGGATCCATCAGATTCTATCTATATGGAGGTAGAGCTTAGAAGGTTGTCTTATCTAAAACAAACGTTTTCCCCTGATTCAAGGTAAGTATGCATGTATATATGATTTATTAAGCAATCATGACACATTAAATTAACCACTAAAATTGGTTATTAATGTAGAATATTCATTAATATACAAAATACATATTAAATAAATTAAACTATACATATATTTATATACAAATTTATTAGTGACTGATTTTGATATATACTTAGTATTTTTGTTTATCAGTACAACAATGTTATATATAAAAAAATTAGTCATTATATCAATCATTTGTATAGATTACATATTAAAATACAAAATACACATTTAAAATAAATTAAATACCACACGCATTTATATACAAATATATTTTAAATGTGTATTTTGTATTTTAATATATATTCTATACAAATATATTTTCCTCTTATTCAAGGTAAGTATGCATGCATATATGTTTTATATCATAATAGGATTATATTAAAATTAACCACTAAAATTAGTCACTAGTGTAGAATATCCATTAATATACAAAATATATATTAAATAAATTAAACTATATATGTATCTATACACAAATTTGTTAGTGGCTGATTTTAATGCACACTTAATATTTTTGTTTATCAATACAACTATATTAGATGTATATAAAAAATTAATCACTATATCAACTATCTGTATAGATTACATATTGAAATACAAAATACACATTTAAAATGAATTAAACACCATATGTATTTATATATAAATATATTTTAAATGTGTACTTTGTATTTCAAAGAACGGAAATGTTTAATAACAAAAAAATATTAGCCAAAAATATCAAGTTCTAGCTGTTTTTTTTTTTTTTTTTTGTCTCTCTGCTATTACCCTTTTGAAAAAAAAAATATTTCTATTCAAAAAAAAATTAGCTTTATATTTTCTAAAAGGCAAGCTAAACTCATCCATAATGATTTGGAGTACTAAATTGATACATTTAGATTCATGACTTTGTAAGATAAGATTGATGACGTGATGTGTTTTCGTTTGCAAATAGCGCAAAATATCTTAAGAAAGAGAGACAAATGTTGAGCAAGAAGATGCACAAGAAGCTACCAAAATCTGAGAGAAACAAGTTGTATGTGGAATGGCGTATTGATAGGCATTCAAAGCATAGGAGGTTGCAATTGGCGAACCTATTATGGTCAGACACAGAAGACATGGATCGTGTTAGAGAGAGTGCCGCCATTGTTACAAGGTTGGTTGGAACAGTGGAGCCAGATCAAGCTTACAAGGAGATGTTTGGTCTCAACTTCGCCCCCAGACGCAAACCTAAGAAATCTTTTGCTTGGACTGCCACAATGAAAAAACGTATTTTGTGAAGTTTCGCGAATTAAGGATATTAATAGGGATGAACTTTATCCGAAAGGGAAAACTCACGTGCAGTCGACTTCACGTGAAGTTGATAGTTGAGAGCCGTTAGATGAAAATTTAGTCAAATCATCTAACCGATTTTAGTTATCAAGTTCACGTAAAGTCGGCTGCACCTGAGTTTCCACCTTACCCAAATACTAGTTCACTTTTGTTGATCCAAGTAACTTTCATCAGCTATATTTTGCAAAGTTGAGCAATCTTGATGCCAATCACTAACTTAATAGGATGGCCTTGCCTAATTTTTTTTTAGGAGATATGTTTTCCTTTTATGTATATAAATATAAATATTTATTTTTTTAGAAAATAAAAGTATTATTATGTTAATTATTACTATTTATTATTTTTTATTGAGTTGATTTATTTATTTTTAATTTTCATATTTGATCAAATTTAACAATATAATTATTTTATATTAAGTTAAACAAAATAAATCTTTTCACAATGAAACAAATAAATATATATTAAAAATAAATTAAATAATATATATTTATAGACAAATACATAATGACTAATTTTATGATTAATTTTTTATTTACACATAACATTTTTGTTATAAGAAATTGTGGGCAACTCGTACCTTAATTGATATGCTAATTGACGAATAGTGGATTAGTATTAGAATTAAAATAATTGACGTAAGTAATTTAGCTTTTGTTGCCTAATGACTAGTTCTGTTTAAAGATAACGAGAAGAAAATATAATCATATGCTAAATTTATATTTCAGTATTGCAACATATAAAGTAAAAATGAGTCGAAAGAAAATATACATTTTAAATAATAAAATTCTTTGTACAAAAAAAAATAATAAAGCTCTCTCTTCCTCTCAAATAGTCAATACACATACAATAAAATTAGAGTAAAATATCATTCTATTTTCAATATTTTGGAGTAAGTCTCAAAGTTATTCTAACATTTAAATTATCTTATTTAAGTTTTTAACGTTTTAAAATTATCTCAATATTAATCTGTCATTAGTAATATGTTAACAAAGTTGACGATAGGACAACATTAATACAATTTTAAAATGTTAGAGATTTAAACAAGACAAAAATATTAGAAAAAAAAAACGATACAATACTCTTAAAATAATACAAAATCAACTAAAATAAAAGTGAAATTCAACAAAATTAATTACTTCACCATTATGAATTCAAGATTTACCTAAACCTTAAGGACAAAATGACACTTTTACTCAATAAAATTATAAACGACCTCCCATTACAACTCACAAAGTGTAATCCTACTGCCTTATCCTTAGACAAACTATTCTATGGAGCTTCATGGACAGCTCCATTGATGGAGCTGTTCTAGCTGTTAAAAATAACAAAAATTCTATCTCAAACTATAATTTTGTTTTATTTCTGATTTTGGCACCATTTCTACTTAATAAATTTACCATTTTTTCTCAGATTAATCATCAGACCAGTTTAATAGTCACTCTCAGACGGTTTATCCTCTTCTCTTCTATGTCTCCATTACTTCAAAAACAAGGTATAATCACGCACTTATCCTCAAACACTGAAATACAAAGCTCACACACGAAAAACACCCGCTTATTATTATGTCACAATATAATCCATAAATAAAACTGAAACTAAAACTCAGTGGAGAGAGAGAGAGAGAGAGAACTGAAGAGAAGTTTGCTTCTATTGCTGGGGTTGCTTCAAGCTTTTGAGACGCTGCCGGAGGTAAGGAACTTGTTACCTGTTCGAGCAGTGTTCTGAGAACGGGCTCATGACAGCGTCACACCTTCGGAGCTTCATGGTTGAGGTGCAGAAAGAGGAGAAAGCAACAACGGAGGAAGCACAGGGAATCACTCGCAAGGATCAGTCTGGGATTGTGATTACTTCGGGGGAGATTAAAGTCATTAAACTGATTTAATGATTAATTTGGAGAAAATTTGTAAGTTTAACAAGCAGAGATGGTAACAAAATCAGAAACACGAAAATATTATTTGAGACAACTTAAATTATTCTTGACAGTCCATTGATAGCTCCATCAAATATTTTGCCATATCTTTATGGCGCTGCGCAGTCTAGAGAAACAAATACAAAGCTTTCGAAATATTTTTTAATGGTTTATTCAATTGTAGTATACTATTATATTGCAGTTTACGTCTAAATTGATTTTTTATTTTTTGGTTGAGAAAATATACTCTTATAAAATTATTAAAGGATTTGGATATAACTCTTTTTTAGGGAAACAAAATTCATTAAAAGAATCCTTTTATTTTAAGCTAGCAACATATTACCTTGAAAAATATACATTTTAAAATATTTTAATGAATTAATTATCATCACTCTTTTTATGTTTAACATCTAAATAAAAATCACCATTTTACAAATAAAAGAAATTGTTCAAAACATAAGAAATTAATATATTTCAAAACATCAGTCCAAACAAAACATAATAGTTAGCAAATTACCAGTAAATCAATGTAGCATAAATGCAGGTTGGAGAGATTGCAAATGCGTTTGATTTGCATTTTTTTTTTATTTTAAGTATTTTTTTTATTTTGTGAATAAAAAATATAAAGTAAAAACAGAAAATAAAATTTTAGTTTATTTTTTTTCCCTTCATAATATCCAACAAAAAATTGAAATAAAAAAAACAAACAAACAAACAAACCAAATGAGTTTTGCATCCTCAATGCATATTCTACACCCCAAGAAAACTTAAAAGAATTTTTTATTTTTAATATTGGAGTGGTAGCGGTGTTTTTCGTAAATGTGGATTGTTGGGATGTTTTACTCAAATGTGGGATCGTTTAACTAGAGAAGCAGAAATCGGTGCGACCGATTTCTGAGAGGTACACAAATCGGTACCACCGATTTCTGGGAGACACAAATCGGTGCCACCGATTTCTGGGAGGTATACAAATCGGTGCCACCGATTTCTGGGAGGTACAAATCGGTGGCAGGGATTTGTGTTAAAAAAAAATTAAAAAATTTTAAGTACAGAAATCGGACCCAGCGATTTGTGTACTCCCACAATTTTGAAAAACACCAAAAATTACCATGTTAAAGTATATCACCACTTTTTTTTCCATAACAAAAAAAATTAAACGCTACCCTACTATCACGAAACACAATAAATAATAAACAAATATATAAAACAGAAAATTTTATTAATACCCTATACCATCAATGCATAAGGTGATGAGACAAACCCATTTTCCTGTATGCAAAGGAATCCCAGGGAAAGCGAAGAAAACACAGCAGTGAAGAATGCAGAAGTCATCAATTTGACACCAAGGAATTCAAAATATACACACGTAGGTTAAAATACAATAATAAAACAAAGTTGCCTACTGCCATCACTAATGTATATAGCCTAATATATTCCACAAAAGCCCCAAAAAAAAAAAATCCTAAATTCTAAACCCTAAACCCAGATCAAGATGCTATCGTATCCGCACCTAATGAAAATTTTAAGGTGCTATAACATATTACACATTCGGGAGCTCTGGTTTACCATTGCACTCTTTAATCAAATCTTACCAATGAACTAATGATACTACGCAATCCATTGAGGATTTTACAGCCAAATCATTAAATTCTCTCTGATCAAAGAAGGGTCCATACTAGTTCAGATAGTGTTCTCCTTTCACCACTTACCACTTATCCACTACAAAAAAGAGATTCTATAAAACTCCAGAAAGAAGCAACCTCAATAACCTTTACTGAATCAGCGATGATTTATTTTCATCCGGTGTCAATTCTACAGACCAAGGAAAAAAAATTCAAAAGCTTGAAGACCACCCCTCAAGGACACTCAACTTAGCAATGACTTTAATATTATAAGGAACCAAACAAATAAACTGTTTTCTCCATAATATCATCCATGAATATCATCATTCAAATGAAGGTCAACCTGTTAATACATAGTCCATAGTCTAATCTTGCACATATTTCAATAAATGGCATTTCCATCTAAAGGCTGCTTACTATGTATATCAACTTATAGTTTGACGGACCCCCTCGATCAAAAGAAATCCAAAGGTAGGGGTGAATCTAGATTTAATAATATGGCACCTTATCATGAAATTGAGAAAGGAAATTTAACACACTACAACCTTTATTAGGATCACAGGAGCCTCCATAAGCATATCCAAATATCAAAGCCATCTAACCATTTATAAAATGATAAATCCATCACCTGAAATATTTTGTATCCCATACTCCTATAAGGAATATTTTGTGTTACAATCAACTTGATGAATCATAATATGTTGGTCACTCAACAAGGAATCCTCAAATGCATCCTCAATGTCATCATACCTTTGTAAACTATGGATATCTAGTCCAGTCCACACAACCATACCAATCCTTATTCCAAGATTTGAGATTTAACCTACCCCAGACACGTTAAATCACTTAGTCTATGCCACCTATCAGGTAACGATATATATACATATATAGATATATAGATAGATATAAAGGGAACCAATTAATAAAAGCAGAACTAAATAAATATGCAACTTCAAAATTGTATGCTCAAGCTGCATCCTCAGAGTTGAAGATGTCCATCTCACAATCAAGATCCACCTAAACATTATTAAATTTCCACAAAATATTATTAGCAAAGAGGATTCACTGTGTCAAGTTTTAATAAATTCTAGAAACTAATACTTACCAATGGTTCTTCATACTAATAGTAGTATCCATGCCCGTGTGAGCTATCACCTCCATAAAAAGACGAATATGGCCCTCTACCATACTGCAACATGAATATCATAATGCATCACTAATATTGTGATTAAATTCTATATAGAATAAAATACGATGAAGAATGTTCACATACATCAGAACCATAATAATCAGGAGGGTACTGTCTGCTGCCAGCTCCATAAGAATCTGTATATCAAAAATTGAAATCAAGCCAATAAACACAATAACGAGTATGTAGGAGCAGGAGAAAGAAAGTTTAGACCATTGTGACGGTTTTCGTGAAATAAAGATGGATCTGCATAATCCAATCGTGGGCGAAGTCTATTAGCTCCCATATAATCAGGTTCAGGGTCCTAACACAACAGGAGGTACAATTTCAAATTAATTAGTATTTTCAAATTGTATGACAAGTAAAAACCAAACTATGCATGGAAATACAAACAAAAGAAAAGTTTATAGTAAAAGAATCTTTACAGTCATATAAAATGGGCGTTTCATCCCATGCACATTGTCATCATAAAAATACGGATCATCAAAATGCCTTCCCATAAATGGCCTGTTGAACTGTCCACCCGGTGAAAATGGCCTGTTGAACTGTCCGCCTGGGGAATATGGCCTCCTTAAAGGAAAAGGCTCACTCGGGCCTTCTGCAGGGATGTTACCCCATGCTCTATCATGATAAGGTCTAGGTGGACCAGGACCAGCAAATGCAGCACCTCTGTTACTTGGGTAATGTCCACCCCTCATAGCTCCTGCTATAATATAGTAAAAATTTAATATAGCTTCCGTTTTTTCACCAATTTCTTTTTAAAAAACAAAAATAATAACACTTCATACAAACAATAATATGGCAAAAGTAGCTTCACAAAGAATTTAACTAGAATCTAAACAAATGACCTTCAGGACCAAATTGCCTATGATGGTAATCTGGATACATATTAAAGTCAAGGTCATCCCGGAAATCCATTCTCCCTATTTGCCTGGGTCCACCATGATAGACACCCCTACCCCTGTTAATATTTCCCCAGCTGTTGAAGGGCTGCCTTCCCCGTCCATAACCCCTTCCTGTTGAAAATCTAATTAGATATGCAAAATGATGTCTGGTAAACAAAAAACAAATTTAATTGAAATAAAATAATTCTCTTACCAGATCTTGCAAAGGCTCCACTCCTTCCATGACCTATTCGGAACCCACCACAAATGCCACCTTTTACAGCTTGTGTTTTAGGCACCGGATTTGATAGCCTAGCTCTCACTTTTATCTAAAAAGCACATTGAATAAAAAGAACAATTAACAAACAAATCAAGTCCAGGATTTTAAAAGCAAATAAAATAGGTGCCATCAGAACTAAATTAAAAAGATCTTTGAATTCTCAGATTCCCGGATGGTATCAATATTATAATAGTCTCTGGTTTCAGGAAAATGAAAAGGAATGAAAAGGAATCCTCTCAATTTAATGTTTTCAGTTGTCAAAGTCAAATGACCAGAACATGTTATACAAGAGATTGTGTGACAAGTGATCACACTAGATCTTTTCAAGTGAAAACTTGAATTAGACAAATCATTCACGTGAATACAGAAATTAATAAAAGTGGGAGTCTCTTTGATTCCTATTTTTCCCCCCTATATTTCCCATTTTTAGGATTGTGTAAAGGAAATAGTGAAAAATGAAAATATAAAATAAAAGAGAAACAAGAAATTGACTGTCTCCACTATTTTCACTTTTTTTTTTCCGTTGCAAAATCTTGAAAATAAATAAAAACGAAATGCGAACAGATCCAATATATCCGGATTGTCTATGAAATACGAATTTAGATAGAGTGCCTCATATATCCGAAAATTCCGAATCCAAGTCTAGACTATCTCACAGTACCCACTCTCCACCAAATATTCTCCTTGTATCATCCCTGAGTCTCATTCTCGCCACTCACCAAAAGACAATTCAGAAGTTACATATGAAATAGTGGGCCCAATCTCAAGGCCAAACTCTTTTCTGATTCCACTGATTCCTTTTTATACCTCCGTTGCTTGGTCCTCCTTTCTTTTCCCATTCACCTTAAATAAAAGGGAGAAAAAGAAAAAATAGAGAAATGGGAAGTGGGAAGGATGTAGCTCAATCAAAGGGCATTTTCTTCTAAACTCTCTCAATTTAAAAGTAATGCAATTAGGAAAATATAGGTTTCTTCTCAATCCCATACTTCTCAAAGTTCTTTAAAATATGATAGAGGAAAGGGAAAACAAGGGACATAATAAATTAATTCTATAAAGTGCAACAAATATGGTCAAGTAAACAAATTAAATGATACCTTTGATGCCCCATCACCCAATTCAGACTTATTTACAGCTTCAACACATGCAGCAGCAGCTTCATGTGTTGAGAAATCAACAAATCCATAATCCTTCCTCTTGGCTGTAGATATATTCCTTGCCAGTACAATTCTTACAATTTCACCATAAGATTTAAGCATCTCCCTGATGTGATCTTCTTCCCAGTGAGGAGGAAGACCATTAATAAACACAGATTTAACCTGTGCCATTATCTCTGGGTCTGGTTCACGCATAGGCTCAGCAAAGGCTACCTTGGCACTTCTCTCAGGATGCCCAAAGATCGCGTCAGGCTTTTGAAGCCTCTTGTACGCAAGCATTGCATCACCATGACTAGAAAACTCAAGGAATGCAAAGCCACGGCTCAATCCTTCACATTTAGCATCTAGCACAAGTGTAATGTTTTCAACCCCATCAATACCATAATCCTTCAACTTCTGTTTAATCTGCCTCCGGGATATTAACAGAATGAGTAAACAAGGCAGTGAGGGTAAACATTAGCTATTTACAAAAGAGAAAACTGCAACAAACTTACAGCTTCTTTCGTCCACGTATTGCAAATATTTCCCAAGAATAATGTGTTGTTATCCTCACTGGGTGCAGTCCCACATCTTTTACCACGTATCTGTAAATGTTGCGGTTGATGAACAGCACAATAGAAAGAAAAGAAAGCGCAACACTAGATTAATAACACATAAGAAGAGAAACATACAACTGGGTTCTTCATTTCTGACAATGCTCTCTTAGCATGTTCCTTATTAGCAAACCTCACAAATGCATAGCCCTTATTTTTATTTGTTGATGAATTCTTATGCAACCTGACACCAACTACCTCCCCAATCCTCTTAAAAACTTTTCTCAGATCTTCCTCTGTAGCATCACGGTCAAGCCCTCCAACAAATATCTCATGTTCTTTGTTACTCTTTCGCTGGTTTGCAATGGCCTCCAATTCCCTATGCTCCTCTTGGAGCGCCTCATTTTCTTCAGGAGGTTCCCATGGACCTTCCTCAGGATCTTCCTCAATATCCTCCCCACCATGTTCTTCAAAATCCAGCCTTTCACTGCTCTCTGTCACTTCATCACCAACTATTCTAGTATTAAAATCTTCCTTCGACTGGTCTTTCATTACTGCACTATCAGTATTAGAACATTCTTTGTGTCCAGTAATGTTTGTTTCCTCTTCCTTTGTTTCTTCCTTTGCTGTTTCTCCTTCCTCATCTTTGACTTCTTCCTTTCCTTTATCTCCATCCTCTTCTTTCAGTTCTTCCTTTACATTCACTGCCTCCTGTTCCTTCAGCTCCTCCCCTCCTTTCTCTCCCTCTTGTTCTTTCAACTCTACATCTCCTTTCTCTTGTTCCTGATCCTTCAACTCTTCCTGACCGTCCCTTTCATTCAACTCTTCGTCTTCTTTCTCTCCCTCCTTTTGACACATAGAATCATCTTCATTCACCGATATATTTAGGTCCACAAGAGTTCGCTCAGGTTGTATGGAAGACATAGTGGCATCCTGAGAAGCAGTCGCTTCAGCCTCCACTGCATTGTTTCCGTTCACAGTTTCATCCACTTCCATAGACTTTTGTTCCTTCTCTTCAGATTGTCCAACACATTCAACAACTTGTTCCTGGTGCTCCTCTTTCTCATGATCGATATTATCAGCATCGACAACTTCAACATTTTGAGGCTTTTCCGCTTCCTCCACATCCCCAGAGTTATCCACAACTAGAGTTTCATCAGCCACTGCCTTCAGTTCTTCCTCCAGCTTAGGTGTGGCAACTGCTTTAGTTCTTGGTCTCCCTGGCCTCCTCTTTGAACACGGTGTAGTGGTAACAACCTCATCTGAATTTGGCTCATCTAACAAACCATCAACAAAAAATAAAAACAAAATGGTGAAAACTCACATGCAAAATTAGATAATTTGATCTGCTTGACTAAATTGTCATCTAACAATTCTCGGCTATCAACTCATGGAAAATACAACCACCATGAACAAAAAAAAAAAAAGCAAAAGTGGAATTTACATAACGATAATTAGCTAAAAAGTATCCAGAGTAAAAACATGAGGAGAAAATCCAAAACAAAATGAAATTTACAACACAATCATGATACGAAAAATGATTCCGAGATTATCATGAAAGGAATCAAGCAGCAGGATGAAATAACATTATTAATAACATTGTTTAAAGAATTAAACATTAAATCCGTTCTGTCTAACCCTCATTTAGAACTCGGAAACGGAGAGGGAAGTTACGAAGAGGAAAAAACAGTTACCGGGATTGGGATCGGGAATCGAGTTGGAAGCGGGAGAGGCCTCCTTCTTCTTGATCTGCCTCGTTTTGACGGTGGAATTGCGCTTTGCTGCAGGGGATTCTCCGGCGGATTTTGCGGCGGCTTTTCTAGCCGGCGGTGCCTTCTTTGGGGTTGTGGATTTGGAAGAGGAATCGGCATTTCGGGTCCTCATGACGATAAATAACTCAATTGATCGGTGTTTTCTATTCTACTGAGTAAGAACTAAACCTTAATCTACATGTGAAGCAGGCCTCAGTGTCTCTATAATATAATAAGAGAAAAGTTTTTTTTTTTTTTCGCAAATATTTTTGTTTCTAAGAATTGAAAAATATATTTACATTCTTAACCCCTTCAAAATTTGAATAAATTTATTTCTCTATTGAAATGATTTCGTTGAATTTGACAAAAAAATTTGAGGTAATTTTTGTTGTGCTAATCTCACCATTACAAAAATATACGTGTTATGAATTTTTTTAAAATAGGACATATGCATCCTTCCACTTGAAAACAACCCTATTTTACTAAGAGCTTTCCATACACACTAAAATTTCTTTATGTAGTATCTATAACACTTATGTCACATTTAGAGAATTACTGAAAATAAAAGGTGGAAACTCAGGTGAAATCGACTTCACGTGAAATTGATACCTGAGAGTCGTTGGATGAAAATTTAATCAAATTTAGTCAAATTATCTAACGCCTCTCAGATATCAACTTCACGTAAAGTCGACTTCACCTGAGTTTTTACCAAAATAAAAATAAACAATCAAACTTCCTTCGTTCTGTTTTTCCTTCCAAAAATTACACTACATAAAAAAGTAATCGTTGTAGTGTGAAGTTGGTGTCAGAAAGGATGAAAAATATTGCATTGTGCTTATGGTTGCTATCTTCGTCAGAAGGTAAGATCGTCTTACTTAATAATGCAGTTTTGGTTATGCATATGTGAACTAATTTTAAAGGTATTCTGTATGCATGTTGATAGTGTGGGTAAAAATAGTGTATTGATGGGTAAAATTGCTTTTAAAATATTGTGTATCGAATTTGAAGAAGGGGTTGTTTAGGACAAAGGTGTTTGATTGATAAATTTGTGTTTCTGTTTTGGAGAGTCGTTGTTGTTTGAAATGTGACTATGTTATCTGTTGTGTGTATAGTTGGTTGAACTTACACATAGTTATTCATGGATTAATTTTAGATAGTTGATGTTTTTGTGGTGCTGATTTTTCATCGTGGAGGTAATTTTCTGGTGCCGGTTTTTCATGGCTGGAACTTTATGTCGGACCAACAGAAGGTATATTTTAATCTTGCATATATTATGTTTACTTTACACATGATAATTTTGCTTCATATTCTGATTGCTTTGTGAGTGGCTGGCTGAAATTTTTTCCTACTCCTCTTCAATGTAGGGTTTATTGCTTGCTCTAAGAAAGGTCATGCCACAGATAAAGCTACGTAATTGCGTGATACACATTTGAAAAAATTTCATCAACTGGTTCAAAGACTTATACATCAGAGAGGTTGTCTGAGAGTGTGCTAGGTGCACTACTGTACCGGAATTCAAAGAATTCATGGATAAATTGAAGGGAGTTAATCAAGTTTGCAGCTCAAGTCTCTTTTAATGGGAATCAATAAAATTTTCCTTGACATCAAACCTAAGTTTGGTGTTGGGTGTGTGTCATCCACTAAGGAGGAAGTTCCCAAGAAGAAAGTGCACAGGGGATGGAGAAACAAGAAGATAACGATTTCTCACCTGGGATGAAAGTGGTGTTAATTCGTAATCCAGTGTTGCCTCATATAGTGAACATGATCCTCTCTCTTGAGCATATTGAGCTAATTCATGAGGACACGGGGAGACAATTCACAGTGAAAGGTGAGGAGTTGAAGCATTATGACCAACCTCCACCATAACAATAATCAACCATCAAGTTAATGACATTAAAGAAACGCTTGTTGGGAGGCAGCCCAATCTTTAGTATCCTTTGATTTTATATTTATTTTGGTTGTATTTAGGTTATTATGGTTCTTTATAGTTTTTCTTTATTTTACATGTGTTTTGGTCATGCAAAGTGTTTATAACAGGAACAAGTGCAATCAAAAGAGTATTCAGAACACTCTGAAGGGAATTCAGTTCGGATACCTTGGCGCTTTGGCGCCAGGAGACACGTATTTCGAGGATAGCTCACTGTGGAAAGGGCGCTAAACGCCAAATTTGGCATTTAGCACCAAGCTGCACGCATTTCAAGAATTTGTCACAGTGATGGTGGCGCTAAACGCGACTGCATGGTGTTTAGCGCCAAGGGCTTTATTACCCAGTATGCGTACAAACGGACCTGTGTGCGTACGCACGAAAAAAATATTACTTCTTCTTGCCTTTATATCACCCCTTCTTTCTTTTGCAATATTTTTTTTGTTTTTACTCCTCCGTGTGCTTTTTATGTTCCTCCCCATTTTCAGTTTTTCTTTGCTTGGGGACAAGCAAACTTTTAAGTTAGGTGTTGCAGAGCAAGCTCTCTATTTATATTATCATCAATGACACTAAAGAAAGGTGAATCATCTTCACAGAGGAGCACAGCCTGAGGAGTGAGCTGGCCACTAGAATAACTGAGGTGGTTGAATTTCTTTTCATTCTTACCCCCTCCCCCCTTCTTGTTCTTATTTTACTATTTCCTATTTTCTGTTGCTTATTTTCTGTCCTTTGCATAATTTTCAATATTTTTAGTCTTTTAACTTTAGTCAGTTTGTTTAGTTATTTTTTATTTCTCTTTTTACAAAAAAAGGTATCTCATGTACCGCTCATTGAGCTTTAATATAAAAAAAATAAAAAGGGAGAAAAGAAGTAGTATAATGCATAAGAATGGAGTTTATATATTTTGAGTCGTCTTATTTATTTTGATACAGTGGTATTTATCTGTGATTTTGAATGTATGAATTGAATAGTGTATATTTAATCTTGGAGTTAAGGTTGTTAATTCTTGAGGAATATGAATTTAAATAAGTATTATGAATTCTCTAATTAAACAAGAAATTGATCCTTGAGGCAAAAGAAATAACAAGAAAAGAAAAAGAAAGAAAATAATAAGCAAGGCCCAAGACTCTAAGCATCAATGGCTAGGAAGGTTAAATATGATCAAAATCTCAAAGAGTTATTTTCCTAACCATATGCTTGTGGTGTGAAGGTGTCAAGTAAAGCTTGAGACTGAGCACTTAGAGTCAAAGCCAAGTGCAAATAAAGAGTATGCCAAAGGCTCTGAGCACCATTGACTGAAAAAAATTAAAAGAAAAATCAGGACTCAAACAGTTCCCCAGTAAGTGCTTGTAGTGTTTTTGTGTCAAATACAACTTGAGACAAAAAATTTAGAGTCACAGCCAGGCTCAAGGTGCAAAGTACCAAAGAAAACAACAAAGGAAAATGTGGTGCTCAAGGACTGATCAAAAGTTAAAAGAGAAGAGAATTCATAATATTATCCGGATTCTAGTCCAATGGATATTAACAATCTTGAACTCCAAAGGACAGTGAGATGCCGAAACTGTTTAGTATCACAGTGCCACAAACCCCACTCAGTGAATAGGCACTAGCTTAATTGGAAAACTCAATTCTTAGGCTAATCCACTTCTCAGTTGTACATTCTTTATTTTAGTTGCTTGAGGACAAGCAACAATTCAAGTTTGGTGTTGTGATGCGTGAGCATCTTTTCTTTATTTTCTTAGTATTTTAGATATGAATTTATTAAGTTTTATTGATATTTTAGTGTTCGAAGCTTGTTTGAATGCTACTTTGAGGTGCATTGTGATTTTATTTGTTTCAAGAAAAATCCAGGCAAGTTTGGCATAGTTCGTACAGAAGAAAAGAAAGAAAAAGTGAAGTTGCCAAGCTAGCCCCAAATGCTGAGCCTGGCGTTTGGCTCCAGACGTCTCATGATGTGTGCAAGGCCTCTAACTAGTTGGCGTTAAATGCCTCGAACTGGCATTTAGCGCCAGGAGCTTCGTAATTCGTGCAACGCCCACAACCTTCTCTGCCTCCTCGGCGCTAAACATCAAGTCTAGCATTTAGCGCCACAAAGACCGCAACGCATGAAGAACCCTCTGCCTCATCGGCATTAAACGATGACCCTGGCGTTTAGCGCCAGCACCGCATACATGGATTTTAAGGAAGGCTTCATTCGTTGAGATTTTGTTAATAAATTAGTTTTATTTTGTTTTCTTTTGGTCATGATTATTACCAAACACAATCTTCTAGGGTTGGAGATATTATTTTATTTTATTTATTTTATTTTATTTTCAAATCAATTATGTTATATATAAAAGAGAAAAAGATTTAGCCTTTCAGACTCTCTCCTTTTTTTTTTACCTCATTCTATACTCTACACACTTTTGGAACCTTAATCTTTCTCTGAACTATGAGCAACTAAACCTCCTCAGTTAAGTTAGGAGCTCTGCTTATTCTATGGATTAATATTATTTTCATTATACTTTCAATCAATGTACCAATTTATATTCAAGGATTACTTTCGTTCTTCATATTATGAATTTGAGTATATTGGAAGATAGCTCTTTTTCTATATAAATTCTTGTTGATTCTTGGAAAAGTTAACTCACTTGAATAACAGCTTGAAAGTAATTGTCTAGATTTAATGTGATACGTGACATATAATCATCTTATATTTGGTTTATTAGTGTTTATGTGGCCAGTATACTTTGGACCTAAACCTTTAATCTAAATTAAGTGACCAAGGAATTGGCGGTAGATTAGGTTAGGGGATATTAAATCACTAAAAAATTAGGGTTTAATCACTTAAAGTTTGCCATGAATTGAATCTTGCATGATTGAAGTATTTGGTAAGAATGATTAATCCGGAAAAATAAATATCTCTAAAGCCTTAATGTTTCTCTCATATATCTTTCACACCAATTTTACTATTTGCTTTCTAAATTATCTTAATTACTGTTTAATGCTAATTGCACTTGAAACACTCTTTTCTGCTTGTCTGACTAAGTGAATCACTCAACTATTATTGCTTGGTCCATCAATACTCGTCGGATTGACCCTCACTCACCTGAGGTATTATTTGGTACGACCCGGTGTACTTGCCAGTTCAGTTGTGGTATTTGAAATCCACACCAGTTGGCTAGCCACAAAGGTTACTTTACTTCTCTTATAAACCCTGCCTCTAATAGGGCTTGAACTTGCTCCTCCACGACCTGTGTTCTTTTAGGTATGAGATCTCTACACTTTTGATGGACAGGCTTGGAATTCGGGTAAACAGCAAGCTTGTGGGATATCAAGTCAGGATCTATGCAGGCATGTCGGAGGCTTTCCAATCAAAAAGGTAGGAATATATTTTTTAGGAGGTCAATGAGTTGTTTTTCCAGATCTTATCTTCCAGGTTAACCCCTATATTTGTTGTTTTTTCAGGGTGATCTCCAATTTGTACTTCTTCTATTTTCCTGTGGGTTAGGGGCGCAATTCTTCTCGAGTTTGAACACCTCCAAGTTCGATGATGTTGACCTCTTTTTTCCCGGGACTGCCTTTTAAATTAAGACTTTCATTGTAGTATTTACGAGCTAGTTTCAGTTCTCCTTTTATGGTGGAGATTCCTTCGGTAGTAGAAAACTTCATACACACGTGGGGTGTAGAGACAACAGCTGCCAGTCGATTCAAGGTTGTCTGACCTATTAGGGCATTATAAGTTGAGGCGATGTCGACCACGATGTAATCGATGTTTAACATCTTTGACCTCGTGCCCTTTCCAAAGTGGTGTATAGAGACATTTACCCAAATGGTCGGATCGGCATATCACCTAGCCCGAAAAGGTTATTTGAGTATGCCTTTAGATCATTTTCTTCCAATATAAGCTTATCAAAAGTAGGTTTAAACAGTATATCCACCAAGCTACCTTGGTCTATCAGCGCTCTATGGAGGTTTGCATTTGCAAGGATCATGGTTATCACTACGGGGTCGTCATGGCCAGGTGTTACCCTTTGAGCATCTTCCTTGGTGAATGAGATTGTTGGCATGTCAAAAGATCTGCTTTCTTCCCTGACTTGGTATACCTCTTTAAGATGCATTTTCTGTGATGATTTAGAGATTCCTCTCCCAGCAAATCCCCCATTTATCACATGTATCTGTCGCTTGGGGGTTTGAGGTGGACGTTCCTGTCATCCTCCTTCTTCATCTCTCTTTCTTTTTCTCGGATCGTCTGATTTATCCACTAGGTACCTGTCTAGTCGACCTTTTTTTTGGCTAACTTTTCTATGACATTCTTTAAATCGTAACATTCGTTGGTAGAATTTCCATAGAGTTTATGGTACTCACAGTATTCTATCTGACTTCCTACCTTTTTGTGTTTGATTGGACCGAGGAGGTGGAAGCTTCTCGGTGTGGCATATCTCTCTGTAAACATCCACAAGAGAGACCCGGAAGGGAGTGTAGTTATGGTTTTTTCAAGGTTTTTCCATGTTGTATTCTTCCTTTTTCTTATTTTCTTTATCTTTTTCCCGAGATGGATAAGGCAGGCTAGGTCTCAAAAGTGGTTTCCTCAATCATGAGTTTCTCCTCCATGTTGATATATTTCTCTGTCCGTTCTTGTACTTCGTACAAGGAAGCCAGGTGTCGCTTTGATATGGATTGAGAGAATGGCCCTTCATTGAGGCCGTTAACTAGCCCCATTATTATTGCTTTCGTAGGTAGGTTTTGAATCTCCAGGTATACTTTATTGAACCTTTGCATATAATCTTTGAGTGTTTCTCTGACCTCTTGCTTTACTCCCAGCAAGCTTGGGGCATGCTTTACTTTATCCTTTTGAATAGAGAATATGGTAAAAAACTTTCTTGCCAGGTCGTCAAAACAAGTGACCGTGGGAGGTAAGTTATCAAACCATTTCAACACTGCTTTAGTTAAGGTTGTCGGAAAAGCTTTGCAACGGGTAGAGTCGGAGGCGTCGGCTAGGTACATTTGACTTCTAAAATTGCTGAGATGATGTCTCGGGTCGGTTGTTCTGTCGTAGAGATTCCTGTTGGGGGTTTTAAAATTCCTTGAAACTTTGGCCCGTATGATCTCTTCCACGGACAGATCTTCTCCCCCTAAGGGGCTTTCTTCCCGATCTGCCCTATTACTTTGTTTTCGAAGATCGGCTTCCAGTTTTGAGAGCTTTTCTTCTAACTCTCTTCGTCGTCTCACCTTTCTTCGTAGCTCCTATTGACGCTCAGCTTCTTGTTCAAGATGATCCAATAGTCTATCATGGCCATGAACCAAACCTAGTATCTTAGTAGGATGTGGGGTTTCTTCCTCTTCTGGTAGATATATCTTGGAATGGATCCACCTCGGTTGGGGGTTTATGGACGTTTCTTCTCCGTGAGGAACGTGCGTTCTCTTCCGTAGTGCAGGTATCAAGAATGTGAGGTCGTCCCGTTGAGGTTTAGGTTTTGATTCAGATGCCGTGTGACCGTCTTTATATTGATGGTCCGCCATTATCAAGGGTTGAATCCGAGGTCCCCGACAACAGCAACAATGTTTAGAGGGTTACCTGAAACATTGATTTGGGTCTGGGCGTGAGGTCCAGACTCCTTTTGAGGCAGCGTCCGACTTGTTCTTATGCCGAGGTGCTGTTGTCCGAGTTCCTCATGAGGAGGTGGAGGATGGTACCCGCAAAAGACTCCGATGATTAAGTTAGCAAGGGCTTTTAAGCAGGTTTTTAGTATATTAGAATGTAAATTATACCTGAGAGGTGTCAGTGTATTTATAATAGAGTCGATAACCACTTTTGTTGGAGTAGTTCCATCTTTATTGATGGATAATTGTTTCCTTTATCTTGGGAGTATGTTGGAAGCTATCTTTTAGGGAAGATAGAAATAGTGGGAGAGATTCGCTGAGGTAGTTACTCGCATTGAGCAAGTAGAGCTGGTTTCTTTGCAATGTCCGACTTCTTCAAAGAGGTCAAGTATGGGTTGGAGACCCCCTCTTTAGGTTGGACCTTTATCCTTATCGAGCTTGACTTTTATCAATTTGGGCCAAGGAATGAACATGTACCTGTACTTATAAAAATGATTGAAGAGCTATTTCAGTTCTTCTCAACTAAAATCTTCTGTATTTTTGATAGGGTTGAATTGCAACTGCTCTTATGGAAAAAGAGTTACAGAAGCGGCTTTGATGTGTTGGAGACCAAAACACTAAAGTTATTATTTATATTTGAGTGTGACACCTATTAAATGCTAAAGTTCAAATAAAATAGTATCTTTAATTTTATTTTTATTTAATTCCAAATCGAAAGTAATAATAACTTATTATATTTAACATTAATGAGAATAAATAAAATTATTATTATATAAATTATTTAATATAAAATAATTTAATTTATAATTAAAATTAATATATATTATCTTAAATACATTAAGAAATTAATAATTTTCTAACAGCTTACTTCCTCTAACAGCAAGCTCTAGGATATTTCTTAGGTTCAATTAGTCCTGAATTAGCGCTAGTGGGATTGATCACAAAATAAGTTGTAGTTGAGCTATAGGTGTTATTTGATAGGATGTAATATTTTTTTGGTGTCTAAATATGGGAAGAAACAAAGCCAACACTATCTTATATCCGAACGGATGATTTGCTGGAGATCAACACAAGACTCAGACCAAATAACATGATTAGAGTTACTCTTGGCACCATATCTAGCAATCCAATCCGCAGCTCTATTTGCTTCTCAGGACACCCACTCGATGTGAACAAGTCAAGGACGAGATAAAAGCTCCTGAATCTTGTAAACCAAATCTGTTACTTCAGATGAATACCCACTTGTAAGCTCATGCATGATGGGCAGAATGTCAAGGCAATCTGTTTCCATATAATATCCCTCAAACTGCAATCCCAAGCTAAAACCAGCCCCCTCTAAGCAGCAAATAATTCACATATGATGATAGACTAGGGGGAATGCTTCCAGAACAGCCCGATATCCAATCTCCCTTAGAATCTCTAATAACACACCCAAATCCAGTTAAATTTGAATCCATATACAAGCTTGCATCACAATTAACTTTAAAATTGTTGCCTACTGATGGTTCCCAACACAGGCAATTTCAGAGAGACCTAAAGGCGTTGTTTCGATTCCTGTAAACATGTAAGTCCTTGGCGGTAATTCTGGCCAAGGGAACAACCTTGTGGTCTGTCCAAGGGTTGTCAGTATTGAATATGTCATTGCACCTATGTCTCCATACCTACCTAAGGCCTGCACCAAAGGACGTCTCATTGTTAGCCAAGACTTTCCGAAACTACTCTCCAAGAGCAGTACCAGCCGTCGAGTCCAGGATATTAGGATCCAACATATGTCAAATTGTCTTTGATCGTTCACAGTCTCTAAGGCAATGCTCCATTGTCTCCTGCGCCTTGTTACATCGCTTACACATATCTGAAGAAGCTAATTGCCGCTTGAATCGAAAGGTCTCAGTTGGTAAAGTATCATGTAAGCTAAGCCACATAGTAAATTTGAACTTCTCCAAAATGTTTGTATTCCACAACCAGTTCCAGTTATTATTGGCATTCCAATTTAATCTTTTCTCAAATAACCATCTATAACCTTCCCTTGCACTATACTTTTTTGTTGCTGCAGGTTACCACTCCCACTGTGGCTCCAACTCAATGGAAGTAGGATATCTCATACTATAAATAAACTGCTTAATCTCATGTGAAATAGGTGTGGTAAGACTATCAACCTTCCAAGACACCCCTTTTCACAAGTCAGCCACTATAAAATATAGACTGCAATATAAGAAGTTAAGATATCTTGACAAATATTTATAATACTAATACAAACTTTGAGATATAATTCATAAAAAAAATAAAAATTCACTTATAATTATATTTATATAAAATTATTAATTAAAAATTATTAAATAATTTAATATATTTAATTAAATTATTATCTAATATCTCTCCATTAGTAGACAATTACACGAAAATGTTCACCATCGTAAAAGTATAATAACTTCTATTATCATTTAAATTTAAAAAATAATTTTTTATTTAAATAAAAAAGCTGTCGCTACATCCCACCGATTAAAAAATAAAATAAAACTAATTTGTTAATAAATATAAAATTCGATAACAACTATTTTGAGGTTTATTATTTAAAGTTAAACCCAGTGTGTCCCGTCAAGCTCCTCCGTGGGCGTGCGGTGGCGACAGCAAAACAATACTATAAACATTTCTGCCTCTCACTTTCATTTCACCTTTTCAAACACACAAATCAATCAAAATCCTCATTTCACCAAAACAAGAACAGGAATCCCGATAACCTTACACAACAAGGAAAGGACGAACCAACAGACATTCACTCGTCTTTTCATGGCATCGCCGCCGGAGACGACGGCGAAGACGACGTCCATTCTGTCACCGACGCAGAGGTACGCCGCCGCATCCCTTTTCGGGCTTGCCCTTCACGAGGCGCAGATCCACCAGACCCAAATTTTGCCCTTACCCGCTGCTTCCGACGATTCCCTCTCCAGAGAACAACGTACCAGTAGTAGCTCCAGCGCCGACTCAGTTTCCGATGACCCGGATCTTTGGGTCCACGAAAACTCGGCTTTGCTCCGACCCGTTTTCAAGTACGTATTAATATTACTGTGATATTCTTTTCTCCTTTTTTTGCAGTGCATTTTTATAAAATAGAGTGGGCTCGTGAGTTCTTCTCTCCCATAAGAAGAGTAAACGCTCATTTTTTAGCATGGGAATTGTAAGCGCTGGTTATAATCGAACTTTTTGTAATATCAATAATAGTACTGGTTTTATTTGATAATTTTATTCGCTTAATTGAACTGCTGAAATTCAATTTCTGTTACTATTTGATGAACTTTTTAATGGAGAGGTCGCGTCCATGTTGAACCGTTTTCTGGTTAAGGATGGCGTGGTAATGGACAAGGACCGGATTGGGTCTTCGCTCTAAAAGGAAAGAATGCTCAACAAAGGGAAAGAGATAGAAAGTTCAAGACCTCTCCCCTACTTAGCTTTACTTGACTAGGGAGTCATTGGCAAGTCAAAGGGCTCACTAATTACAACTTTGCAATTCAAATTATTCTTTTGTTTATGGTCCCATCTAATAGTCTAATATTGTATGGGTTTGAGGATTGGTGGACAAGAGGATATTGATATAAGGGAAGGGAAAAAAAAAGGAAAAAAGAAAAAAGAATTGGAGAAAATAGTACCAGTGTAGCTTCCCAGTTTATCATTATAAGAGAGAGGGAAATTACTTAATCTAGAAATCTATTGTAAAATGTGCGACAATGACACATTAGCTAAATTTTGCATATATGGTACATTGCCATACAAATTTTGATTTTGTCCCTTCCCCAAAACAAATATATTTGAGTATTTAAGAGTGAGTTTTCTAATTATGGTAGACTTTTACATTCTCAGGGACTAAGGTGATGATTTATTTATTTGATTATTTATGTTTCTAAAAAAACTATTGTTTCAAAATTTGAGTTACTCATAGATGAACTTAAGAGTTATTTGGAAATCCAGTTATTGCAGATTGTTGGGTTCTGTTTAATCATGCTAGCATTATGTGTCTAACAGGTTTCTGGATATTGATCCTGCTGCATGGTCTGGACTTGAGGAAACTGCTGGCTCTTCATCGGCTACACATCATGTGGGACCAGTATGTCTATTAACTTCTTCAATCAATCAGAAATATTCCTTGATGTTACTCTTAGGCTGAGAGATAAATTTCCTAATGGCTTAAAGTGTATAGAGTTTAGGGACATTTTGGGCAATGATAGAAATCAGAATTAGTAGTAAATACAGCTGGTAGGCTTAACTAATTCGGTATTTGTCTTAGTGAGGGAATTGCTTTTGCCAGCTTGGCAGCAGAGGCTGTGTGCACAATGTTTGCTTTCTGTTAGAGGAAAGAGTGTATATAGAGTGGGGGAAATGAGAAAAAGGTAGGCTAATTCTTGGGAATTTAGGTTGGAGGAGTCTGAGCTGTTTCAGCGTGTAACAAACCAGGAGAGATCAAATCAGAATTTAACTCCTTTTAAATTTACTTATAGAAGGAGGGGAAAACACGTGACTGATTGAAATTTCAAAATATTGTTACTCCACATGTTTAGGAAAGTAGTTAGGATATGGATATTATAAATAAGGAAGCTGAAAAGCTTTTAGGTAGGTTATAAGTGGAGTGGCTATTTAGTGGAGAGTTTGGCCTCTCGAATGCCAAGTGAATCTTCTGTTATTACTTGTTCTTCCTTCCTTTTCTAAATAATATTTCCTTGAGAGTATCATCTTGATACCTCAACCTTTCTCTATCCTATCTTCTACCTCTCACCTCCTATTACTCTAATTGCTAATTATCTGCTACTGTACCTCTTGATATTCTGGAGTTAGTAAGGAAACCCTTAACACAGCGCTTGGGAACTCTCTTGTATTGCTAACTCTATTGTAAGTACTTAATTGAAAATTTGGTGAAACTAGGACAGATAGAGTAATTAAGCCTTCTATTATTCCTGCATTGAGGGGATCCCTCAGTCTCAATGGTGACATATGCATCCCTACACTATTTAATGTGTGCGGTTCCTATCTATTTGGTATGTAGAACACTTTCCTTGGGGTACTGTGTGAGCCTATTTCGATTGCTGCCATGGAAGCACATATGGTTGTTTTGGAGAAGAAGTTTGATGCAATTTTGCAACTGACGAGAGAGAAACAAAGGGTGCCATGTCATGGTCAATCTCCACTATAGAGAGAGGCCCAGAAGGTTGACCCGAAGGATTGATGGGATGAAGATTTCAGACGTAGGGACAGTAGCTGCCGGCTTCCCTGTCATGGCACAGAGCACCACAACCCTTGGTCTCACCATTGAGAGGAGTGGTATTCTCCTCATTCTCACGGGGCTCTTTGAGCCACCATTCTGTTCCTATTTGGGAAGCTGATTTCGCACTCATGAGTAAGGAGATGGAGCTTTGCCTCATTGAAGGAGATGACACTCTGGGGTTGCTCATCAAGATCGAAAGTTATTTTCTGGTTAATGGAACTGAAGGGGGATGTGTGGATGGAACTCATGTTGATGGCATTAGAAGGGAAGTACCTTGCCGGTTTCCAGAGAAACAGGTTGCATTCCTTCATGGCAACTGTTTCTAGATGCAGCGCTGCGTTTATTTCAACTTCGAGGGGTCAAGGACCTGTTTCGCCTCCTAAAAGTCAAACCAATTGGTATCTGTTACGTACCCTGAGAGAGTGGGACCGAAACAGAAAATTCTACTGAGGCAGTAACAAGAGCTAAGAGAAATCCTCCTTTACCCTTCATTTACAGTAGGATGAATAGGAGAGGGAAAAGAGCAAATGGTGGGGACTGGCCGTCTGGGGAATCACTTGTGTAATTAATTGGCCCCGTGGCTGAGTTAGTGAGTGGGTGTGTGATCCTAGGCTGATTCTGTTAGGGAAGATGAGAGGGTGGGAATTAAGATAGAATTGAGAAAGGGAGAGTGGTAATCTCTCAAACACTACCATATTATTTTTTGTTCTCTGGGGAAGGGGTGATTTCACAATCATTCATTCCTACCTCAGATCTTCTAGTTCTATTGTTTTCTTTCTATTTCTTGGGTACCAGTTGTTACAGTATCATGTTGAATTATATTGAACAATATAATAGGTTTATGGGCCATTGCATTTTGTTAATTGTGAGATAATGAAAGGCCGTTTTTGCTTGAGAGAACTAGGGAATTGAAGGGAGGTGAAGCAAACTGATGGAGAAGGGTGGGCCTTTTGAAAGGTGCAAATTCTATTGGGTCTGAGCTGCTTCCAACTCGGATTTGGAAGAACAAGGAAGGTGGTTGGTCTAAGCCACAAGCACCTCTCACAAGAAGAATTGCAGCAGTGCAGCTGCAGAGTTCTCTACTTCAAGTGTGGCGAGGTTTGGGGACGAGATCACTTTTTCAAGCTAATTAATGCTTGTTGAGTGTCCCAAAGAGGAACCCGAGGAAGGTAGAGTAGTCAATCTTGTGAGACCTGTGGGGGATTGCGAGATCCCATCCCATCAAAGAGAAAACCTATGACTAGATCAAATAAGATCTCGGATCATTCATCACATTCATCGCAGCTGGGATCGCGGCCTTTCTCGACAAAACTCATTAAGATATTGCGCAGAGTGCCAAATCCCCATTTTGCCCCCATATGCAGCTTCAACGATGGGTAATTTCATCCATCTTTGCTTTTGAGACTGTTCTATTAATTGAATCACTCCCTACAACCACTCAACCACTCAACTACGTGAATTACCACACATTCGCTAAGAGAATTCTTATTTCTCTTTCGTGCCTCTTCTCCCCTCTACAACTCTAAAATACTTCTGAACGTTGCTTGTCCACACTGCCTGTGAATTCCAGCAATTCTGGTGAGTACTAGAGGCTCCAGTGGCTACCTGTAATCCAGCACTAGTGAGTTTGATCAAGTAAGCCATTCAACACTGCTTCCATTGGTCCTCTGTTTTTTCTTTCTCCCTTGAGTCCTTGTTCATTCTTCATTCTTCATTCTCCGTTCTCAATTCTCAATTCTGTTGAGGAATTTAAGTCTTTGCCGTACAATTCCTGCCAGAAGTAAAACAGTTTCTTAAGGATGCTGTAAGGAAGAAAAGCTCAGGATTTGATCCACACCATGCTGTATAATTCCTATTTCCCTCTCGTATCAGAATGCTCGCTCTCTCACTCATTTGCCAACTAGGCAAGTTGGTTTCAAACCACACCCTAGCTACTCAGTTACAATTAAGTCCTTGCTTTATCTATAATTGAATAGGTTCCTAACATACTATTTTAGTTGTTTGATTATCTTCCTGCACAAAGAATGTTAGTGAGAAATTCATATTCTTCCTAGTTCCTACACAGGAAGAATTGTGTTGGGATTCTTGATAATGCCTCCCAACAAAAGGGAAATTTATATTTTAGGGTAAACGATAGTGATGTTATTTATTGGAAATAAGTAATAGCACTTACAACTGAAAGCATTTCACAATAAAATTGTAGGACTGTCTGGACATGATATTTATTGCAGTTCATATTACTGACTCCACTGTTCTAGTGTTTTCCTTTTATAACAACTTTCTCATCTTTTGCTTTCATTTCTACTGACTATTGATGTTGCTTGCACTCCCTTTTTTTTCTTTTTCCTTTTTTCAAGTATATCACTAATAGACTATGTATGTGAATGTTACAGCTCTTGAGATTGCTTGCAGAAGAATCTGATGATGGTTCTTCTGAAAGGTCAGATCAAGAACTTGCTTTATCAAAAGTTGTTGATGGTATACTACTTGGCATGGAAGAAAATTTAAGCTCTTCCAAGGCTAAAAGGGGAAAGCTTATCGAATATGAGCTTCATTGTCGTGAGAAATTTTCATCTGCCGATGTTAATCCTAATTCTGAAAAGATAGATGTGCCATTCGAAGCTCAGAAGAACACTACCCCTTCTGTTGATTGTAAAGATTCCCAGGGGTTTGTCCATAGCCAAATTGATGAGAAACCAATTGAAGAGGTGACGATGCTTAGTGATCAAAGAAAAGTGACTGTTCTCTATGAACTTCTTTCAGCTTGTCTTTCAGATTTAGGTGAAGATAACAAGAGATATACACGGAGAAGAAAAGGTTATGATGCTCGACATCGTGTGGCTCTGCGGTTGCTGGCAACTTGGCTTGATGTCAAGTGGACAAAAATGGTATGTATATGTACAATGAATCCTTTAAGTTTTAATAGAGAATTATGTGAATAAGAAACAACTTGTTTTGAGCCGAGGATCATGGGATATGAGTTCTATGGTTTCTGAGTGTTCATTTTAATTGACAGGGATCAGAAGTTCATTGTACATTGCCTATATGTTGAGCTTTCTCTTTATTTCTTACTCACATTCAAGTGGAGCCTAATTGTAAGAATGATGTATATTCATTTTGTAGGAGTCCATTGAGACCATGGTTTCATCTGCGGCAATGGCTATAATTAAAGAACAAGAATCCAAAAAAGAAGAAACTCAATTAAATGAAAGCAAGTGGGCTAAATGGAAGCGTCGTGGGATTATTGGTGCTGCTGCTGTAACTGGGGGAACTTTGTTGGCTGTTACTGGTGGTATGGAGACCCTAACATCTATTGTAACTGCATTGTAGAATTTAGAAACTCCAGATGAATATTTCCTTGTGTATATGATTGTTTTTTATTTTAAGCATTCTACAGGGTTGGCCGCACCAGCAATTGCTGCAGGACTAGGTGCTTTGGCCCCAACTTTGGGTACTCTGATCCCTGTAATTGGAGCAAGTGGATTTGCTGCAGCTTTTAGTGCTGCAGGAACTGTTGCTGGTTCTGTTGCTGTTGCTGCATCATTTGGAGGTATTTTATTGCCAAAATATGTTTTGTTTGCTAGAAGTTTTTCATGTGATGTATAGATATTTTTGTCCTTTCTTTGAATGTGGTCTGCAGTTTAAAGGTATTGTTGGGATCTCCAAGTCACTATTAACATGGTTGTGTCTTATGGTTGTGTTTGTGTTGGGGTTTTTAATTGCTGTTAATATGATGGTTTTTGCGTTACATTTACATTTTAACTGATAGAGTGTTGTGTCAATACTCAATAATAAACACGTTATGATTAGTGAGGGTGATTTTGTTTTTGGCTGCTGCAATTGTTGATTGACTTGCATATGCTAACTGCTTCTTAGATGACTTCCAGTGTGGTTGCAATAGAACTCATACATTTATCTTTTGGTTGTTCAGACAAGGATATACCACTTTTTTGCAAAGGAGTTTGTCTTTAATTTTATAAGTAATTGGCTGGATGGTCAATGCATGCCTATTAATCGTCAACTTAGAAGATATTTTGGCAGTCATAGTCTTTTGTTTGCTGTTGCGGCAAAATTAGCATCTGTTGAGCAAGATGTTTCCAGCCATGCATTTATTTCTAAAATTTAGTTAGAGATGTTCCATTTTCGCATGATTAAATTTTTTTATGAAACAATTTGTTCTACCAGCTGCGGGAGCTGGACTTACTGGAAGCAAAATGGCTAGGAGAGTTGGTGGTGTTGAAGAATTTGAATTCAAAGCTGTAGGAGAAAACCATAAGCAAGGTGTAAGTTTTTCTAGCTAATAATATTCATTTTCATGTGACTTTTTATTTCACTTGATCTATTATCTGTGTGTCTGTGGATGTATGTGTATTTATCTCACCTTTCTTGTATTTTCCAAGGATACTTTCGCATTTGATATATTTTTCATAAAAGATTCTTGTCGAACTTCTTGCAGAGGCTAGGTGTGGAGGTCATGGTCTCTGGATTTGTTTTTGAGAAGGAAGACTTTTTAAGGCCATGGGAAGGACAGCATGACTACTCAGAGAGGTACTATTGGTAATATTGCCCTTTGTTATATTTTCCTTTGTCAGGGAATGAGGGAAGTGTTTTCAAGCATGGATTATCTTATTACATTGAAATTTTCATTCAGTTTGATTTCAGAAATTTTGATGTTAATATTTCTATAAGTCATGATCCTGACATAACAATTTACCTTAAATACAACCTTGGTCAAAGCTAGATATGCACTGCAGTGGGAGTCCAAGAATCTGATTGCCGTGAGCACTGCAATTCAAGATTGGCTTACTTCAAGTAATTGGTTTATGGTGCTATTACTAATAAATCATTAGTTTTTAAGTAGCACTGGATATGCTGAAAATGCTCTTCAATTTGCATTAGGACTTGCAATGGAGTTGATGAAACGAGGGGCAATGATGACTGTTCTGAGCACACTTTTAACTGCATTGGCTTGGCCTGCCGCGTTACTTGCAGCGACTGATTTCATAGATAGTAAATGGACAATTGCTATCAACAGGTTTATTTTTTAACTCTTCATTCTATTTGGAACATAACTTCTGTGTGGTTATGGGATAAAACATCTTTTTTTTATTGGCTATTATCATCTGTGCAATGCATTTCAAAGAGTTTGAATTTTGAAATATTGGGAGTTTTTTATTTTTTTCATCAATTTAGAATTGAATGTATTTTCCTCTTTTTTTTTTGTGGGGGGGGGGGGGGGGGGGTGGTGGGGTGTTGGTTGGATTGGGGTCTGGATTATTTTGCTAATAAATACCATTCTGAATATTTGACAGTGAAATTCTACTAATGTATCTTGTGTACTACATAGTTTAAAAGGCATACATCTTTGGTCAAAAGAATGGCGAACTTTGTGTCTGTTTTTCATTTCTGTATATTCATGCTTTGGATATGATTCTTCCATTATTCTAATGAATAATTTGCTATGAACACCTTCTCTGTTTAGTGCACACTGCTATATTTCAATCTGCTTTCCTTATCCAAGTCAATTTTGTTTTTCAGAGCAGATAAAGCAGGAAAGTTGCTTGCTAAAGTCTTATTAAGTGGAGTACATGGAAATAGGTATTTGACTAGACTAAATTTCAATGCATCATTTTACTCCCGCTCGTAGAAAGTTGTAAAGATGCAATATTATTAATCTATGGATTTCAGGCCTGTGACACTTGTAGGTTACTCACTCGGAGCAAGAGTTATTTTCAAGTGTCTCCGGTATTTGTCCCAGACAGAAAACAGTGGTAGGTATTTCCTGTTTAATCTTTTGTATTTGACCGTGTTAAATTATTTATATGATAGGTGTTTTGTTTCTATTGTCTATTGGATAAGATTATTTCTTGTTGACTTACAAGGCAATCCTTATGTTTATTTTCAGCCGAAATAGTAGAAAGAGTTGTTCTTCTTGGAGCACCAATCCCAATCAAGGACGAAAACTGGGAAGCTGCTAGAAAGGTTCATGGGGGGATTCAACCTTTTTCTCCCTTCTTGTAGAGTCTTCTCATTTGTTCTGAGACGAAAAAAAGGTTTTCTAAGATTATGAAACTCTTCTGCAGATGGTAGCAGGAAGGTTTATAAATGCTTATTCAAGGAATGACTGGATGCTTGGAGTTGCCTTCCGCGCAAGGTACTTTAAAATACTAATGTAGTATTATAAAGTTTCTACAAAGTTGTAGGGATTAACATAACCTTTGAACAATTAATGCTCAAAAATGCTCATTTCAAAGAAATAATAATAAACCAGGGAATATTAGGATGGAGTTCTATGAATGCTTTTGTATGCATTAATTCTGTTGGACATGTATTTCTATTACATTAATTCTATTGCTGTTATAATATTATGGTAATATCTAAAAATAATATAATGATTGTTTTTATCACAGACATAATTTTGTTTGTGAAGAATTTGATGATATTTTTTTTACAAGTAGCAGAAACTAATATCTTTATTTTTATTTTATGCAGCCTACTAACGAAAGGATTATCTGGAATCCAACCGGTCAATATACCTGGGATCCAAAATGTAACTTGCGTCTCCTTCTTTACTAGCAGTTTTTTCTTAAACTGTTCTTACACCTAGATAAACTCTCTCCGTACACACAAATAATTGGATAGATAGATCTTAACATAACTTTACACCAATAACTCCTATTAAATATATACCATTGAATTATCTTGATTCATTTTAGTCATTCCATCCCTTAGATAAGCGGTGCAGTCGCTTAAAAAGTTTGAATAGTGACAATTTGGTGGTATTTTGATTTGCAGGTCGATGTCACAAACCACATTGAAGGCCATTCTTCTTATCTGTGGGCAACCCGTCAGATCATCGATGATCTTCAATTGGATACGTACTATCCCGTTTATAACAACATTCTTTGTATATCTTGAAATCCCCCTGCCGTTGTGGATCCCAAAATGGGAGGAAAAGAAAAACTAAAGCAGAAAAATCACAACCATTCAGGTGCTCTACTTCTCTGTATATCATAGTTATTGCTGGTGGTCCACCAGTAAATGCACCGATTTTAGATATAAAATGCTAAAACTCAGTACTTTTACGGAGTTGACCACCTGAGTTAAGATAGCTGTAGTATATATACATTTTCTTTATCAACTGCACAGAAGCCTCAACTTGTTATTTGGCGTAACTGGATTGGAGCAAGGTGTTGTAAGCATGACATTGCTTAATGAGATAAAGGGCATACTAAGTGTGTGTTTTGGTGCTATTATTTTGTAAGATGTTTTTATAATTTTTTTTAGTATGTTTGGTAAGTTATTTTTAATAAAATAAAACACTAGAAGAATAATTGAAAAAAAATTTCAAAATATTAAAAATAAAATTTTGAATTTTTAAAAATAAGATTTTAAACTTGTAACCGCTTTGCTAAAGTTCCATCTCATCATCTCTCATTGCGTTACTAGTATCTCGTCTTCAATCGTCTCTTGCGCTAGTTGTTTTACCCTCCGCCCTCTGTGCACCGTGCGCGGGTGACTTGCATCAAAATATCCCAAGTTAAAAAAAAAGAAACATTTAAAGTTTAACAAAAGAAACATTCCGATTTAATAGTAGAAATATTTTAAGTTTTACAAAAGAAAATTTTCAAGTGTAATAAAAAAAATCTTAAATTTAATAAAAGAAACATTTAAGTTAAAAGGAAAGAAACATGTCACATTTAGGCTGGATTTGGTAAAGCTTTTCTAAGAGGTGTTTGTGCTTTTTTTAAAAGCACAAGTACCTCATTTTGCGTTTGGTAAATTAAAAAGTCTAAATGCTTGTACTTGCGATTTTTAAAAGTTAGAGGTGTTTTTGAAAGCACCTTAACGGAAATTTTTCAAAACTGGCTTGTACTTATCAAATTTTATTTATTTTTCCCCACATATTTTCCGCTATTATATTGCCATTGAAATCTTTATATATTTCTAACTTCTCATCCTAACCTTCACAAATTCTACCACGTCTTCATATATTGGACAATGGACAACTGGTTGACGTAGATGGTTGTTGTTGCACGCACGGCGGATACGCGACTGAAACCTTTGGAAGAGAGCCGCTGAGGATGCACCGTCGTCGTTGGGAGGGTGCGCCGTTGTTGGCTGCATCAGGGATGGTGCTCGCGGTCAGGGACGGATCCACGTTTAATACAGAGGGGGCATTTGCCCCCTACAAAATTTTTTTAAAAAAATTAATACTTATATACATATATATACCACTTATTATATTATATTTGTTTCAAAATAAAATATAAATAATTTTTTTGCATTTTGTGTTAAAAATATTTTGTTCAACTTAACACATAATAATAATTATATTGTTAAACTTGATTTAGTATGAAAAATAAATAAATAAACTCAAAAAATAGTGATAATTAATTTTAATATATTAGTAATTAATTAATAATTAAATTTAAACTTATTTTTCTAATTAAATATAACTTAAATTATTAGTGATTTTTTAAAAATTGTTTAAGATAAAAAAATATATTATCTATATATTAATATACTGTAATTATTTTGGTTAAAAAATTTATTTATACTATAAAAGTTGTAATAAGTAGATTTGACAATTAAATATGAGATAACAAAAAGTAAAATAATTATTTAAAAATATATAAAAAAAATAATATTTAGTCATGTTAAAAATAAAAAAAAGTCCTTATGAATATTTTTTTGTTATTTTAAATGTTATACTATGTGTATGAAATTATATTTTTATTATTTTAAATATTATAATAATGATTGTGTGTATATTTCTAGTTCTTATCAATATGTATTAGATAGTTCTAATTTTAAATTTTGAATATATCTAAACTAATTTGGATTGGTCAAGTGATCAACTTAGTCATCCGCTTAAGTAAGTATTGAGGGTTCGAATTCCGTCTCGTATGTATAGCAACTCGTTGCTGGCCAATTGTAGATTCTTAAATGAAATTCAAATTCATGACAAATTAGTCCTTAACTTGTTGAGTATTGTGGGAAGCAAAAAAAAATTTATACCTAAATTTTATTATATTTTTGCTCCCATTACTAAATTTTTTTGGGTCCGTCACTACTCGCGGTGGGTGCTGCGCCATCGTGGGGGTGGTGTTTGTGCTTGCCAATGCGCCACCGTGGGACAAGGTGTACGATGGCTTTGAGGTGGAGGGTGAGAACCGGTGGGAGTAGAAGGTGTTAAGGTGAAACGGTGAAATTTGAAAAATTAAGGTTATAGCTGAGTAATTTGGGGGAATGATTTTTGATAAATTAGATTTTGGAGTCCAGTCCAAAAAATGTTGTCAGAAGTTGGCTGATCCCACTCTTAATTCCCTAGCAGAATTTTTTTTGTTTTATGATGATGTATTAGTGTTTGCTGAATGCTGGATCAACACAGATATACATTAATAATAACTAGATTGACTATAAACTTTTTCTATATAAAACAGAGTTGATCTCATTTTGACTTTTGAAATTTTGTTTGATACTCAATTTAATTTTTACAATTACTTAGTCTCAATTAGAATCTCTAAATTTACAATAGTGGCTCTGGTTGTTCTTTTGATCATCTCCGTCATTAGAATGCTAATTTGGCACATTTACTTAATCACAGGACACATCTAAGACGACGTCGTGTTAGTTTCGCGTCCAAACCCTATGAAAGCGACATCGTCTAAATATAGATGGGTGTTAAAATTCTCCTTCCAAACCACACCACACAGCAAAGACTCTTAACCGATCACCATTACAACCACCACTAATTTTCTCTCCATGTACAAGTTTCACTGTAACTCCCTTCATCAACAACAATAACAATAAAAACATTCGATTTTTTTTTTAAAAGAACAGAGGCGTAGAGAGAGACAGACAGAGAGAAGTAGAAGAGGAGACAAAGTTGTTGTACCATGACGCACTGACGATTTGAGCTTTGTTAATATTGTTGCAGTTGCGGCGGGCCTTTGTGTTGAAGGGGAGAGGGACCCAAACGACGACATTTCGAGGCGACATCATGAGTGAAGGTTTTCAAACATTGATGGAGGAACAGAGAAATAAGAATGTGAATGCCACTCATGCGAGGCCCACGACCCCAACCAAGTTGGGAAAAAGAGAGATGCGAGGCACTGCGAAATCCGAAGGTCACTCTTGCCTCCCCTTTTGTTGTTGCTGCTATCACGAGCCACCACGAATTGTATGTGTTTAGGGTGTGGTTTTGGAGTTGTTGGTGATATATAGTTTAGGAAGAGGAGGGAGTCGGTGGTTTGAATAGGAATACGGTTTTGGGGGGAGAGGGGTTGATGAGTGTGCGGTTGTTGTGGTAAGACAAATGGAAATGGTTGGTTCCATGTGAACGCCACCTAGTAAATCTTTGGGAAGACGACAAAGGATGATCATCAGTTTGATTTTGGGACTTTATCCATGGATTCATTTTAATTGCTGGATCAGATTGAGTCATCTAATACTTTCTCTAGGTCATATAATCATTACCAAGCACACTCAGTACTAAATAAGTTACTTGGAGAATACTGTGTCAAGTAAATGTGTCTGATTAGTATATTGGTGATGGAGATGATTGCAGAGACAATAGAGAGCCACTATTGCAAATTTGGGAGTTCTAATTGGGACTAATAAAATTATAAGGGTTAAATTGAATATCGAACCAAATTTAAGGGGCCAAATTGAAATTTAACTCTAGAAAACATATTCAAAAGACTAACTAATCTCAATTTCTTTCACCCTCGCGGGCTTATTGATCTAGGATTGAATAAGTAGCAAAATCTTCTTACTAGATAAAAATAGATACAAAGAATTGAAAATTGTTTGTCTTATAATTTAATCTGAATGATCCATGACAAAAAAATCTGAATAATTATTTTTTTGTTTTTATAATATTATTCAATCTAATAAGTTAAGAATTAACTGTAATTTGAATTCTATTTAAGAGTTTACTATTAATTAATACATAAAACAAAATTCGAACATTTAACATTTGTTATTTACACAAATGAGCTAACTATTCGAAAATTACGTCAAATGCATTGTATTTTCGTTTGTGGTAGTGATTTCAGATATAGTAAAAAACTAAAAATAAACGAACCTTTGAGAACATACGATGCAAGTGTCATCCGCAGTTGCATGCAATCAACCAATTGCAAAACTAATTGTTTACATGCTTCAATAACACGAGAAAATTCAATTATTAGATAAAAGACATTGATGGCTCGAACAACAATAATATAAGTGATTCCAGAAAGGGATCAAACTAAAGTCAAACATGTTATACAAAGACAAGCTAAGCTTAATTCTCTCACATTCCTTTGTATTTTGTTCCTTGTCTTTCCGTTTTGTAAGTTATTGTGTTTAATTATTTGCAACTCTCTAATCCAACGTAACAGTGACGACCACTCAATTTTCGAGTTCTTATTGTATACTAAATCATTTCAGGTGAAAATTTAGGTACAGATAATTTTACATAAAATTAATAGTTAAAAATAATTAAATAATTTGATTAAATTTTTATCTAATAACTCTTAATTATTAACTTTTGTAAAAAATTAACTGTACATAAATTTTTACTATTATTTTATTATCTAATAACAGAAATTTAGGCCACTTGAAATAAGAATCATCACTCTATTATATAATATAATAAAAATGATAAATACACAAAGGAGTAGAAAAATATATCTACAAACATTTATTTTTCTGATATTCTTTTCTGTCACACCCTTCAATTAAGTTAGGAATATCGATGGATCGAGTTTAATCAGACCGAATTTGACCATAATATTTACTGCTCTATTTTTAGAATTTCATTCTAAATTAACTTTGAAATAGATCAGGTTAATTCGATATATAATTAGTGTATATAATGTTATAAATATTATATGATTATTGTAGAGTTAAAGCTCTACTTTAATCTCTAAAATTGGGAGTTGCATTAATTTAGCCTTTAATTTTTTAATTGTTACAATTTAATCTCTTAAATTTAAAAAAGTGCACTAATGTAGTTCTTTGTATATTTTTTTGTCACTAGAGCTCAATATCGTTAATGACGTGACTCAATTCTTCCCATGCTGAACATATTAAAATGACGTCGTAGTGTTTTGACACTAAAAAAAGTACTAAACGACGTCGTTTTAGAATTTCAACAAAATTAAAACGTTAAATCCTTCCCTTATGATCACTTTGTCTTCTTCTTCTTTTCCACTGGACTTCAAATGAAAAATAAAAAAAAAAATTAACTCTTCCAAAGGTGAAACTAATTGTTAGAGGAAAAAGTATTTGTCGTCATCACCTTTAGGTTTTCACGAAGTGTGTATCGACGTCATAAAGGTTGAAAAGGGGTTTTAAGGTATCCACAAACACTTTCTCCTCCAACAACATTCAATTCTTTTCACTAGTGGAAGATTTTTTGTTTTATTTTGAAGTTCAATGAAGAAGAAGACAAAGTGATAAAAAAAAGGGGTTTAATGTTTTAGTTTTGTTGAAACCCTAAAACGACGTTGCTTAGTGCCTTTTTTAAGTAGGGGTGTTCATGAATCAGATCGTATCTGCAGATCTGCAATAAATATTCGCATCTAATCCGAAAATTGCGGATATGATCCGATCCGCACCCTTTAAGAATCGGATCGCGGATATCTGCTCTACATCCGCAGATCCGCACAATAATAATTATATATATATATATATATATATATATATATATATATATATATATATATATATGTTTGATATTATATTTACTTGTTTGTATGTTTTAGTTAGTAATTATTATTCATATATTGTATTATTTTATTTTTGTTATTTAGAAAAATTTTGATTAAAAATATTTTAGAAATAAATAAGTTTAAAAATGTGAAAGAAATATTTTTATTAAATTTTTTACATAGAAATATGATTAAAAAGAGAAGGTTCAATTATGCAGATATATTCGATATCCGATCCGATCCGCACATTTGTGGATCAGATCAAATTCGACACTCAAAAATGCGGATATTATATCCAATCTGATCCGATTCAATGAAAATTGTGCGGATCGAATTGAATTTTTGACCATATCCAATCTGATTCGATCTGTGTACATCCTTAGTTTTAATATATCCAATGTGGTAAGGGTTAAGTCACGTCACTAACGGTGTTGATCTCTAATGATGAAAAATACATAAGTGACTATATTAGTGCACTTTTTTTTTAAATTTAGAAGATCAAATTGTAACAATTAAAAAGTTAAAAACTAAATCAGTGCAACTCGCTAATCGCATAGACTAAGTGAGGCTTAACTCAATTATTGTATAATAAGTGATATATAACATTTATGGAAAAGTCCAGGGGGCAGCAATTTTATTACATTTTGGCCAGCATGTAACCAGCAGAGAAAGGTAAGTTATTGGATGAAATCTCACACCATCAAATCATCATTGATAGCTAGTTGATGGCTACCAATCACAAATATTACTGGCCCTAACATTGTTCAATATTTATTTCAAAATAAAATATTTAAACAATTATATAATATAAGAATATTAATTAAAGTATAAAAACATAACATTTCATTACGAATTTTATCATAAAATATATATTATGATTATAAAATAATTTCAAATTGGATCAGCCCAGTCCAAAACTCTGAAACCAACCCAAAAATAACATTTTATAAATTTAAATCCGACAAAATATACTTTGGGCCTAGAATGGGGGATGGTCTTGATTCTTGAACACCCGGGCCGACTCCAAGTTGCTTCTTTCTTTTTTTCTTTTTTCCCCTTGCATTATTTGAGGAGTTGTTTCAGACGCTTAGAGAGAGCAGGTGACCCGCTTAGCGGGAACAGCAAAGAGACGAGTAGCTAGAGGAGCAGTGAGTCCAAACACATCACTCATATCCATCTCACTCGGCTTCATCCCATCAGGCAACTCCCACGTGAAGCAATGGAGAAGGTGTGCCACTGCCAACTCCAACGCATAAAGCCCCAATTGCATCCCGGGGCACGACCTCCGACCCGACCCGAATGGAATGAACTCGAAGTTACTACCCTTGAAATCCGCCACTCCTTCCTCCAAGAACCGTGAAGGCCTAAAACTTTCAGGGTCTTCCCACGAGTCTTTGTCCCTCCCTATTGCCCACGCGTTGATCATCACGCGCGACCCTTTCGGGACCAAGTATCCGGACACCGTTGCATCCTCCGCTGTCTCGTGGAGGAGGAGGGGGATTGGCGGGTGGAGGCGCAAGGTTTCTTTGATCACGCATTTCAGATAGGGAAGCTTCTCGAAGTCTGCCTCCTCCACGCGCCGGTCGAGGCCAACGACGGTGGCGAGTTCTTGTTGCACGCGCTTCAGCTCATTTGGGTTCCTAATGAGTTCTGCCATCGCCCATTCTATCGCCGATGCCACCGTTTCCGTGCCTCCGAACATCACGTCCTGGATTGTGTTTGTTGCTTCATGTCAGTTATTTTGGTTGAAATAATATAAGACATGAATTGAAAAATAAGTCATGCATACAAAAGTTGTGACTTAACTATCAACTTGAGATAAAAATAACGGTCAGATTTTACTCCATACAAATATACAGTTAAAGGTGAAAATTTAGGTGAAGTCGACTTCACATGAAATTGATACTTGAAAAGCTGTTAAATAATTTGACTAATTTAATTAAATGTTCATTGAACGGTTCTTAAATATCAACTTCACCTAAAGTCGACTTCACCTAAAGTCAACTTCACCTGAGTTTTCACCATAATTAAATGAAAATTCTTTATATTTGTAATTAATTAATCATATAGATTTTTAAAAAATATTTACTGGTGAAGAGATAAAATAAATTAATGACAAGATCCACTAAATTTCCCTATATAAGTACAATCATCTACTTTTTTTTGGACTTGAAATAAGTAGAATCATCTAACCAAAAATAATTAATAAGATAGACATTTTTTATTTTTGGTACTATTTAAATTTCAATTCTAATGGATTTTTCACCAAAAAATAAAAGCTAATGGATTGACAGCTAATTGTTACCATTCCAGCCTACCAAAGGTAATACACAGACTACAAATAAAAAATAAAATAAATAAAGAAAGAGTACCATTCACCAAAAAAAAAAAAGAGTAAGACAAATTAAAGTGGCTGATTTTTTTTATATAGAAAAAATATTGATGTTTTTGTTAAAAATGAGATTATTTGATGTAATTATAAGTAGGTGAATTTTGTAGGTGAGAAGTTAACAGGTGGGGCATATTGGACACATGGCAGTATCCTGACCAACACGTAAATGACATGTTTAACACGTGGCAACATCTTGACCAACATATAAAGACGTGTTGAATAATTTCCACAATATTGTTTCAAATGTCAATATTCAACTAAAACACCATCTTTATTTATTAAAAATATTTTTTTAAATTAAAGTAGCCTTAATATTACATTGAGCCGATCTTGTAATTTTCATATATATATATATATATATATATATATATATACAAAATATACTAGTTTATTTAATTTACTAGATAGCTGAAATTTTATTTATTTATTTAATTTAATTTAATTTTTCTTTCGATGTTTACGATTAATAATGTTGAAAATAAATTGTTAACAAAGCATAATTTTAACTAAATAAAAATTAAAAAATAGTTTTTCGTAATAATAATTTTTTTTAAAATCTCCTACTCAGAATAATTTCTAAATAAAATCTCTTTAAAATAATCTCATTATTATCACAAATAAAAGTAATCACAGAAAAGTGTAATTCTAACACTTACTTTGAAAAACATATCCCATATAATGTTTATATTTTATACCATTGTTTCTTCCACACCCACCCACCCCCGGCGGGCGGCCCTATTTTTAATCTTCTTTCCTTTTGACCCATGGTTTTTTTATATCCTTAATTAATATAAAACTACGTATTTTGAGTGAAATAAATCTATACTTAAAAATGCGTGTGCTACATCATATTCTAACATAAAGTAATTGAGCACGAGCTCTTTGTTGAAATGAAACGTTCCTATTTTTTTAATCAATGTAATTAAGTATCTTTTAAATATTATTCTTTATTTAATTCAAAAAAAAATAAAAAATAAAAAATAAATAAATTTTTTGATTTTTTAATCAACTAATACGTAAAATAAATATTTAAATTAATTAAATAATAATAATTTTTTTAAAAAAACTTATTAAATTAAAAGACAACTAGCATTTCTTTCTTGCTTATATATTCGTTCCTTCGTATGTACTTCTTTTCATCCATCTTTCAATAAGTCATTCACAATTATATATATTAAACTAAGCAAGTTTCATAAAATTGATCGATTTTCCGACAAAATTTTCATTGGTTCTACAAATTATTAAATGCGATCATCGTTGACGCTTTACTTAAATTGAGTCCTGCTCCGATGTTATATAAAGACTGTGGAAAAAGACCTCTATTCAAGCAACAACCTTAATTTATTTAGTCAGCATCATGCCATTTAATGGTATTTAGAATGATTTTTTTTTTAATTTTTGACTATTTATTTCAAGAATAAAATATCTTTTCACAATCCAAAAATTTTTAATCAATTCTAAATCATCCAAGTAACTAATTTAAGCAATCTTTATAAAAATAAATTATCGATGTGTGGACCATTTAGATTAATAATAAAAACTGATTTGACTAAGTATTAAAAATTAATTAAAAACTTCTAAATTATAAAAATATACTTTATTTTTTTTGGACAAATGATCATGAAAAAAAAGATATTTATTTATAATTTTATGGTAGAAAGAAAACGAATATAGAATAAGAAAAGATAACGAGAGTAATTTTATTCCGTTAATATAATTTATTTAAAATTAATGTTTTAAATATTTTTTATTTATATGATTTAATTAATTTTGAACACTCAAATTTAAATCGGAGGGAGTATTTAAGTTTTTTCAAATTAAAAATATATAATTATAAAATTAAACAAAAGTAACACATAAAATTGGGTATAAAAATATATATCCATTTTATAAGATGGAAATGAAAACGAAAAATAATTACCATGATTATGGCTTTGATATTCTCCTTTGTTAGTCTGATGGAGTTCTGCAAATCATCAGATTCATTATTCAACTTAGCCTCCTCACCATAAAACGCTAACAACTCATCAACCATGTCACTTTCTTCATCAAACTTGCCGTGATCCTTTTTTCTGTTTTTCTCCACGTGTTCATCGATAATTTTGTCTATGAATCTATCCAACGCTCCGCGCGCTTTGACGAGCCGGGCGTTAATTCCTTGCGGATCAATCCATCCCAGATATGGAATGAAATCCGCAAGGTTAAAAGCTCCAAAGAGCTTAGAAAACTCTTGTAATATAAAAATGAACTCATTTTGACCTTCTTGCGAATTAGACCCGAACGCGGCCCTATAAATAATATTTTTGGTGAGGTTAAATACAAGCTCACCAATATTCACGGGTTTTCCGAAATTTTTACTTACGGTTTTAATCGCGGTATCAACCTCGTCTCTTACGGACTGCCATGACTCCGCTCGTCTACGGCTAAATAACTTCATGACGCAGAGCTTACGCATCTGACGCCAGAAGGGGCCGTAGTGAGCGAAAGCCATGTCAGCACGGTCGTAAGAAAGGTAACTGATGGCTATGGTGGCAGGGCGGTTGGAGAAGATATTATCGTGCACCTGGAGTACTTGGCGTGCTCCCTCCGGGTTCGAAATCGCAACCATGTGGAGGAACCCCATGCGGAGGTGCAAAACGCCGCCGTATTGTTTTGCCAGGCTGGCAAGACCCCGGTGTGTAAGTTGGTCCATGATGTTCATGTTTCCAATGATCGGCAACCCCTTTGGCCCTGGCGGAAACGGTGTCGTTTGACGAAGTTTTCGTGACACCAAAGGCAGAAGAAGTAAAAGTGGGATGGCGAACAATAGAGCCATTCGTATTATTGGTTCATGTTGAAGTAAGTAATCCATTTTTTGATGTGTTTAAACGGATTGAAAAGTTTATAGTGGGTTTTGATTTGGAAGGGAATGAAGATATGGAGAGGGCGTGTATAAGATCGCAACTTCTAGTGTTGCTGAGTTGAGTGGACATATTATGGTATCTTATATAACATGCTAATTGGTCAATTTTCAACCAAGAAACATTAAATATAGTTTGGGTTGCTTGTCTTTAATAATTTAAATGATGATTTTAAAATGGATACACTTCAATAAACACGTCTAAAACGTCTTTTTTTAAAAATATTTTTTAATAATTAAAATTTAACACATATAATCAATTAAATTATATTATTTTTGTTAAAATTATATCAAACAAATTAATTTGACTGAAAAATAATGAATCAAATTTTGAATCGATCTATATTAATATTATTTTTTATAAATAATGATTACAATATCTCTATTATAAAAAAACTAAAATACTTATATATAAAAAGATTTTCTATAATAGGAGGGATGTTATAGTCATTTTTATAAAAAAAAATAATATTAATTTAGACCAATTCAAAATTTGATTCACTATTTTTTGGTCAAATTAATTTATCTGGTCTAATTTTGACAAAAATAACATGATTTAATTGTTTATATGTATTAAATTTTAATTATTAAAAAACATCTTAAAAAAGGCATTTTTTACGTCTTTATCGAAATGACTCTCTTTTAAAATAACTTTATATTTTATCATCAAAATAAATTTTAACATTCAACCTAACATAATTTAATTCATATATATAGTTTGTTAATAAAAAATTAACATTTTTTTATGAGATGTTAAATGATATTTTTCTATTCTTTATTTATAAAATATACACTTTGTTCTCTTACAAGATTAAATAATATATATTTTAATTTATTTTATCAAAATTAAATACACATCAATAATTATTATTATTATTATATATAAATTAATGGTAATTATTCGGTTAAAAAACAATAATAATATAAAATATATTATTATAATAAATTTATTTATTTTTAATATTATATCATATAATATAAAATATTTTACCTATTATATTACAAAAATATTTAATTTAGAATGTTTTATATATTTAATGATTATTGATAAATATTTTAAAAAATAAATTAAAATGCATGTTATTAATCTTGCAGAAGAGACGAGTATATATTTTGTGAATAGAGTAAAGAAAAGTGTCATTTAAATATTTAATAATAGAGAATAATGTTATTTTATCTTTTTATATTATTAAAAAAATATTGGGTTACTAATTAATTTTTGTAATTAATTTTAACCAAATACATCTCTAAGCATGTTTTCCTATCTTATTCACGTGATGAGCTTCAAGTGCATCTTCTCCTTCTATCCTTTTTCTGTTGAGTATTCTTTCTTGGATCTTCTTCTGAGTCTTTTATTACTTTTAGTACTCTTATTTCTTTTAAAAAATTCCATTACAAAACAAAACGGTAAAAAAGAAACAAATCAATGGTTCATTTTTGACCAATTTTTATAAATGTTTTCATGCTTTTAATATAATCAAACGAACACGTTTTATACTTTTAGTCAACAAAAATCAAACACGTGCTTTTCTCTAGTGCGTCCTGTGTTACGAAAATAAAACAGAAAAGAGCCAAAGCAGTGGTAAAGTCTGTTTCCTTTACATTTTTTTTTCTTTTTTTTCTTTTTTCTAATTCTTCTTCTCTTAACCTTCTTTTTTTCGTTTCCGTTTTTTTTTTCACATCCTTCTCATTTTCTTCTTCCTTTGAATAAGATTTTTTTTTTGTCTTATTTTTCAAGTAATTTTGTTATTAATACAAAGTGATTTCTATATCTTATATTTTTTTTATGTGTTGATTGTCACAAAAGTTCTACATATATTTATTGTCAAAAAATTTATGTGTATATATATTTGATAAATCATATAACAGAACTTGATTTATAATTATAATCAATAAACTTCATAAATAATATAATAAAACTAAATTTACATTTATAATCAAAATATGAATATAAATATAAGAAAAATATTAGAAGATCATTATAATTTATTATTTTTTATTATTATTTAACCATCAATTTAATTCTTTTAGTTTAATAATTAAAATATATTTTATCTTATATCTTTAAACATTAATGATTAATTAATGGTCAAAATCATAAATTATGATAGTTATTTAGCATTTTTCATTTCTTCTAAATAGGGTTAAATACTTTTTTCGTTTTTAACATCTTAGGTCAAAATCAAAATCGTCTCCAACATTTTTTTTCTTATTAATATCATCCTCAATATTATAAAATATTATAAAATCATCGCTTCTCTAATTTTTAGACTAAAATACCCTTAACTCAAATTCACCTTTCCCCGTCAGCATAACCAAAATGCACAAATAGAGAGGAGAGAGAGCAAGCTAAGAAACGAAGAAAATAATAGAGGGAGAGGTGGAATGAAGAGGGAAAAGAAGAGAGGAAGAGGAAGAAGAAGGCGCCGATGAGAAAGGGTGTAGCGACGACCCAGTGACAACGATGTCCAGCAGCAGCAACCCCTCCCTTTGTTCAATTCTCTCTCTCTCTCTCTCTCTCTCTCTCTATCTCTCCCCACGATGAACCAGCAGTAGCAACATCGACCAGTGGCAGCAGCGCCGACCCAGCGACAGTGGTGACCCAATGCCAACAACGACCTAGCAGCAGCGTGTTAACACCATACATGAAGAAGCCGCTGTTGCATCATTTTCTTAGCATGTTTTTATTAGGATACCTTCTTTCTTCATTCAATTAATATTTTTTTACTTCTGCAAAACTTCAATATTTGCTGAAGACATACTTGGTGGGGAAGAGGGGTGAACTTGTAAAACCAATAGAGAGGTTTCTTTGGGTTAAATATGAGAGTAACTGATTAAAATGATTATACAATATACGTATTAACTTTTTTCTTTTAATTGTAGATCTACAAAACATTTCTGACATTTGTGAATTGAACTTTCCATTTAAAACCTGTCTTAATTTCAGTAGATGTACTTGATCCCTCTTAAACTCATTATAATGAACGCCGTTACACGAGCAATGAATATAGTTGAGGAACAAACAGGTGGACAAGGTGGTATTCTCGGACAGCAGCGCAGCTAAGATCTGCAGTACATCATGGATTAAACGAACGCTGATGTGTGAAGAAAGTGATTAGCTTGATTTTTTTTTCTCTTCCTGTTGTGCCCTCCTTTCTCTCCTTCCAATTTTTCTTTCTTTTGTCTTACTTCTAATTTTACTACAATAAAGAGTATTGTTGTGATGGGACCGTGACAAATATAGTCGTAACTAAAAAATAGAGCTGTGGCAATATAAGTTCCAGTGGATGTAGTGGAGATGATGATGTGGGTGAGGTGAAGAGTGGAGTGAGAAGGGTAAAGGAAAGAGATAATAATAAATGGTATTTTGGTCTAAAAAATTGAAAAAAAATATGGTTTTATAACGTTTTGTAATATTAAGAATGATATTAAGAAAAAAAATGTTAGAAATAAGTTTGATTTTGACTTAAATATAAAAAAAGTACTTAACTCTTCTAAATATAATGATAAATGATTTTTTTTTTGTTCATTAAAATTTCATTAGAGCTTAGTGTTATGAAACAACCTTGATTATTTTGCTATATATTTTATAATGACAAATTTTATTATTTTGGTGGTAAATTATATATTATTATATTAAATTTGTTTTTGTAAAACTGCATATTTAATAAATAATTTTTAATATTCTGTTGAGTTAAGAAATTAACTAAATTAATTAGTGATGACAAACATTATTTTTGGGCAAAATAAATAATTAGTGTTGATCAATTTTAATGGCATATTACTAATTATTTATTTCATGTTGCAGGCCAAATTTATTTAAACAGTCCAAATGGTATAAAGACAATAGCAAGGCTGATGGGTAAAGCCCAAACAAAAGCAAAAGATAGAAGCCAAAGAAATCAGATGGGCCAAACGGGTTACATGATCCAAGCCCGAATTGATTTTCAATTCCCACCATATTGCTCCAACCAAAGCAACGTTCCCCTCTTCTCAAATCAAGTCACATCAAGACCTCAGTAAAGTAAGAAAGAGAAAGAGAAGAAAAGCTTCCTCCATAAGCCAGTAACCAAAGAAGCAAGAAAGAGAAAAATCTAAGCTTGAGGCACAGAAGCTAAAGCAGAAAATCTAATACAAATCAAGCTTAAGACAGGTAATCCATCTCATCTTGTATGCATCAGATCTTCATCCTTTCTTCCCTACTCTCTGTTCTATCCGAAAATGGCATTCAAAGAAAAAGTTGATCTCTGTTCTTCACTGCTACAAATCCACGGTCACAAGAGATTCTTGGGGACCAAGTTGCATCTCTATGGTTCAGATTTGGTTGACCATTGAAAAACAATTTCGGTTACTCCTTCATGGCTTTCGGTCAAGTTAGAAAAGTCAGAAGGAAAGGTTCTACTTTGATGATTGAGAATAAAAAGTGAGCTTGTGGGTTGGTGAAGCTCAAGGCTCAAGATGTTGACCTTAGAGGAAGAACCAAGGAACATGCAAGGAGATAAAAAGAAGCTTGTTGTTCATTCTGAAGCAAGGAGAGATAACCACTGAACTTGAGGTATTTGTTCTGAGAGAGCTCTTTGAAGAAGTTCAACTAACTGGACAGTGTAACCTATTCAAAGGTGCATTCCGCCAGTATGAAGAACTAAATCAGAGGCTTGCTAATCTGGTTTTTCGCATAGCACAGAGGCTGTTGATGAAGTCAATCTCCTTCATGATTTACTGATTGTAATGTACTTTTCTAAGCTTATCTTTCTGTAATTTCTTGAGAGAAAAGGCATTGTGAGAAAGCTTGAGAAAAAGCCAAGAGTTGAAAAAGGCTGAGTGAAACACTTGAGAGAAAAGCCTAGAGTTATTTTTAGATTTCTTTAGGTTGGTTAAGTGTCTTGTATCTTGTACCTGTTTGGTATCCCTTTCTTAGTTGGGTTAGCACTAAGAGTAAATAGTTAGGAGTTAGCATAGCCAATGTCAAGTTAGGCTAGAACTTGAGTGTGAAATTGGTGTATGTAATACTGTTAACTATAGTGAAATTCTTCCATATTTGTGGAGGAGACTGGATGTAGGTTGCATAGCACAAAGCAACCGAACCAGGATATATGCTGGTGTTAGCTTTTTCTTCTCTGTCAAGTTCTGTTTTCTGATATTCATAAGACAAAAATAAATTGTCTCATAAATTTCCGCTGCTGAGTTCAAACAGAATCAAATTTGTAACTTTGCCAAAAAAAAAAAGGGTCAAAACAGCAACTTAAAAGGAAGGCATAGATTCAACCCCCCTTCTCTAAGCCTACCACAACCTTCAATTGGTATCAAGAGCTAAGGTCTCAAGAATCAAGCTTAACAGCTTGGAGCAAAGATCCAATGGCGAACAACCTGGGCACAACCACAGTTGCCTACACCCTCACTGAAGGCCAGTCAAACAACCGGCCACCTTTCTTTAACGGAAAGAACTACTCCTACTGGAAAGAAAGGATAAGGATCTTCATCCAATCCATTGACTACAACCTATGGAAGATAGTTGTGAGTGGTCCCAAGATCCCAACAAAAACAAGTGCTGATGGAGTGGTGACTCCGAAAGAAGAAGCTGAATGGAATGAAGATGACAAGAAGAAGATAGAACTGAATGCTAAAGCAATCAACCTTCTTCACTGTGCTATCAGCTTTGAAGAATACCGGAAGGTGTCTAGATGCAAGACAGCCAAAGAAATCTGGGAAAAACTCCAGGTTACACACGAAGGCACTAAACAAGTCAAAGAAACGAGGATTGATATGCTGCGAAAAGAGTACGAGATGTTTAGCATGAAGGATGGAGAAAGCATTGATGAAGCGTTTGAGAGATTCTCAATCATAATCAACAACCTTGATGCTATGGGTACAAACTATGCAGAACAAACCTTGGTGAGAAAACTCCTTAGAAGCCTCACAAAAGAGTGGAAAAATACTGCCACTGTCCTAACCGAGAGTAACAACATAAGTCCCATAACCTATGATGAGCTGAGAGGAAAACTCCTTGCCTATGAAGCCACACACACAAACACAGACTCAAAGAAAAAGGGAATAGCCCTTAAGTCACAAATAGAACCGAAAGAGAGTGAGTCAAGTGATGGTATTTCAGATGACGAGCTTTTGTTTTTTGCTAGGAGATTTAGAAGGATGTTGAAGAGCAAAGGCAAATACAAGGGCTCAAGTTCAAAGGAGCACAAGATAGACTTGAGCAAGGTGACGTGTCATCATTGCAAGGAGGCTGGACACTTCAAGTCAAACTATCCAAAGCTCAAAAAGGAGGACAAAGGAAAGAAGGAAAGGAAGAGAGTACTCATGGCAGCTTGGGAGGATCTTGAGAATGACTCAAATGAAGAAGAAGAATCAGAAGGAGATAACAAAGACTGCTTCATGGCTGGAAACAACAATCTTGATGAGGTAAATTATTATGATTTGACCATTGAGGACTTGCATGCTATTATTGATGATCTTACCTTAAACACCTCAAAACTGCTTGACAAATACAATGAATGCAGATCTGAAAGAGATGTGCTAAGTGCTGAAAATAATTTTTTAAAAGAAAAAGTGAAGGAAACTGAATGTGCTTTGGACATCATTGAAGAAAACAGATTTCTAAAATCTGAACTTGAAAAATTAAAAGGAAAGCACATTGTGGATCCTTCTCATGAGTTGATTGCTGAAAATGAAAGATTAAATGACAAAATTAAAAGGCTGAATGGTGACTTAGCAAAATTTGCTCAAGGTTCTAGTATCTTGGACAAATTACTTGCAAATCAAAGACCATTATTTGAAAAATCTGGTTTAGGCTACATAGCCAAGGAAGATGCAGTTTCTAATATTTCCACTATAAAGTTTGTGGCTTCTTCATCAAATACCAAAACTATACCAAATAAAGTTGGTGTTGAAAATGCTCCAACATTTGAAGAAAAATTTGATGAAGTATACACAAGTGAAACAGAGCATTCACCAAAAACTGAACCGAGTTCAAACCGGCCAGGTTTGGGTTATATTTCGAAAAATGAGGATGTTTTCAAGAAACCACCATTTTACAACAAAACCTCATTTTCGAAAGGTAAAAATACTCAAAAAAATTCTGGTGAAAACATTCTTACAAAGAGGAATAATTATAACAAAAATCAGTTTGTCAAAAGAAATGCATCTCCTCCAAAAACCAGAAAATTCCAACCATTTAATCATTTCAAGCAATATAACTCACCTCAACATCAGCGGCACACATCAAAAAATCATTGTGTTAATTGCAAGAAATTTGGTCACTCATATGCACAATGCTTCATTGAAAAGAGAGTTGTAGGAAACAAAGTTTACAATGTTGTTTGTGATTTCAATGCACTTGGGCAACCAAGATGGATTAACTTCAAAGGATCCAAATTAGTTTGGATACCTAAGGCTACTTGAAACTCTTCATGCAGATTTGCCTAGCATCCAAGAACAAAAAGGACATGTGGTACATGGATAGTGGATGTTCAAGGCACATGACAGGAAAGTCAACCTACTTCATCAAACTAAATAAGTATGATGGAGGTTTTGTGACCTTTGGAGATGATGGTAAAGGTAAAATCATTGCTGTTGGAAAAGTAGGTAATGAGCAATCTACTTTCATTGATGATGTGCTTTTGGTATGTGGTTTAAAGCACAATCTTTTGAGCATAAGTCAGTTGTGTGATTTAGGATATTTAGTTATTTTCAAAAGGCTTGAATGCTGTGTTGTAAATGAAAAGACAAATGAAGTGATTTTTGTTGCCAAGCGTTTCAATAATATGTATGGACTTACTCTTGATGAACTAAAAGATCAAAATGTAGCTTGTCTCCACTCTAAAGATTCTGAAAAGTGGTTATGGCACAAGAGATTGGGCCATGCAAGTATGTTTCAAATAAACAAACTTGTAAAGAAAGAATTAATAAGAGGTATTCCTTTGATAAAGTTTGACAAAGACATCACTTGTGATGCTTGCCAAATGGGAAAACAAACAAAAAGTTCTTTTAAACCAAAGGAAGACATCTCTACTAAAAGACCACTTGAGTTGCTACACATTGATTTATTTGGTCCAACAAAAACTCAAAGCCTAGGTGGTAAACATTATGGTTTAGTAATTGTGGATGACTATACTAGGTTTGGTTGGGTTTTATTTCTTGCACACAAAAATGAAGCCTTTTCGGCCTTTGAACCTTTTTGCAAGAAAATTGAAAATGAAAAGGATTTGAAAATCTCTTCTATAAGAAGCGATCATGGAACTGAATTTGAAAATAATTTGTTTGAATCCTTTTGTGAGGAACTTGGAATATCTCACAACTTCTCTTGTCCAAGGACACCACAACAAAATGGTGTTGTGGAAAGAAGAAATAGAAGCATACAAGAGATGACAAGAGCTATGCTTTGTGAGAGTAATGTTCCAAAATTCCTTTGGGCTGAAGCGGTTAACACGGCTTGCCACATTTTGAATAGAACAATCATAAGGAAATTTTTGAAGAAAACCCCTTATGAACTTTGGAAAGGCTACCCACCAAACTTAGATTACTTGCACATCTTTGGATGCAAATGTTTTGTTTTGAATAACAAAGAAAACTTGGGAAAATTTGATCCAAAGGCTTATGAGTGTTTGTTTGTAGGATATTCCACAACTAGTAAAGCATATAGGGTTTATCATCAATATGCTAGAATTATTGAAGAGTCCATACATGTTACATTTTGTGATACTAACTTGGTGCAAAGCATTTTGGAAGATGGTGATGTAGGAAATCAAGCTCAAAAGGAGGATGAAATTGCTCAGAATCTTGGAAAAGAAAAATCTGGACAAGCTGAACCAGAAACAGCAAATGCTGAAAATTCAAGAGACAATTCCATTTTGTCTCATGAATCTGAAGGAAATTCTGCAGACAGCAGCACACAGAATCCCTCGGTGACTGAATCTGCCTCCAAGTCCACCAAACCTCGTGAATGGAGATTCTTGAAGAATTATCCTGAAGAATTTGTAATTGGGGACGTCTCTCATGGAGTGCAAACTATGTCTTCCACTAGAAAGGCAAATGAAGGTTCAAACATTGCCCTCCTCTCACAAATGGAGCCTCAAAACGTCAAGGAAGCCCTCAGTGATCCCTCTTGGATTAAGGCTATGGAGGATGAGCTTCTTGAGTTTGAAAAGAACCAAGTGTGGACATTGGTTCCAAGGCCAAGTGGAAAGAAAGTGACCAGCACCAAGTGGATATTCCGGAACAAGTTGGGAGAAGATGGTAGCATTGCAAGAAACAAGGCAAGGCTAGTGGCACAAGGATATGACCAAGAAGAAGGAATAGACTTTGATGAATCCTTTGCCCCTGTTGCCCGAATGGAAGCCATAAGACTTCTCCTAGCCTATGCTGCATTTTGTGGTTTTAAATTATACCAAATGGATGTGAAATGTGCATTTTTTAATGGTGTGATAGATAGAGAAGTATATGTGGAGCAGCCTCCTGGTTTTGAAAATAAAGAGCATTCTAATCATGTTTTTAAATTGTCTAAAGCTCTCTATGGTTTAAGACAAGCTCCTAGAGCTTGGTATGAGAGACTTAGTTCTTTTCTTTTGAAAAATGGTTTTCAAAGAGGCACCACTGATACAACTCTATTTATCAAAAATTCTAACGATTCTTTTATTTTAGTCCAAATATATGTTGATGACATTATTTTTGGATCAGCAAATGAATCCCTTTGTACTGAATTTGGAAAGCTCATGACAAGTGAATTTGACATGAGTATGATGGGTGAACTTAATTTTTTTCTTGGGCTACAGATTAAACAAACTGAAAATGGTATTTTCATTCATCAAGAAAAGTATGCCAAGGAATTAGTTAAGAAATTTGGCCTTAAAAATGCCAAACCCATGGGAACTCCCATGCACCCAAATTCTAAATTAGATAAGGGAGAAAATGAGAAAGATGTTGATGAGACGAGGTATAGAGGAATGATTGGTTCTCTTATGTACTTAACTTCCTCTAGACCCGATATTGTGCAAAGTGTTGGATTGTGTTCTAGGTTCCAATCCAAACCAAAAGAGTCACATCTTTCGGCAGTTAAGAGGATCATTAGATATGTTCATGACACATCCAATTTTGGTCTTTGGTATCCTAAGATTGATGATTTTTCTGCAGTTGGTTATTGTGATGCAGATTTTGCTGGTGACAGAGTTGATAGAAAGAGCACTTCTGGTTTATGTTGCTTCCTTGGAAAGTCCTTTAATGTTTGGTCAAGTAAGAAGCAACCAACAGTGGCCTTATCCACTGCAGAGGCTGAGTATATAGCTGCTTCTTCTTGTTGTTCTCAGCTTTTATGCTTAAAAACACAGCTTGCTGATTACAAATTAAATGCTGAAAATATTCCCTTAATGTGTGATAATATGAGTGCCATCAATATTTCTAAAAATCCAGTTTTGCACTCTAGGACTAAGCATATTGAAGTGAAATTTCACTCAATAAGAGAACATGTCCAAAAGGGGGATATTTGCATTCAATTTGTTAAATCAGAAGAGCAATTAGCAGATATTTTTACTAAACCATTAGCTGAGGATAGATTCTGCATGCTTAGGACTTGTCTAGGAATTTTGAGTTATAATTCTTTATTTGAAAAGTGCTGATGTGTTTGCTGGAGAATTTTGTCTCATAAACAGGTATGAGACAATTCTGGGCAGATGATGAATGTTTCCTTCAAAATAGCGTGTTCTGGGCTTATTGCAAGTGAAAAATCAATCTGGGCCAACATCAATTCAGATCTGGGTAGTCCTATATGTTCCATTAATTCAAACCACATCTGGGCCCAATGTGAATGTTACATTCTTACTTATGTGTTTTAGTTTTCATTAAAAGTTTTTTTTGTGGCCCGAAGAAGTTTTTTTTTTTAATTCTGATTGCCTTTCAAAAATTTAAAATTAATTTCCTGTTTTAAATTTAAAAATCAAATAAGATTTTCTCTTTTATGAGGTCGTGTCTTGTCAAGTCTTTTCAAATGGTGATGCAGTTGCATGGTTTTGGAAATTTGCTTTTGGGTACGGTTACCAACACTCACTCTCTTCCCTCCATAACTTCTCCACACTCTCTTCGGTTTCTTCCCACTCACTTTACTACTTCTCTTCCCTCAAAAGATTGAATCTAACCAAATGAGGAAGAAAGTCATTGCAAAAAGGGCTCCTCGTGAGAAGATTTACAAACCACCCACAAAGCCTTCCACTCGCTCTCAAGACCGAACCTTTACCCCTTCTCCTTCTCCTCCTACCTCTCCTCCTCGCTGTGACCCCATGGCTCGAACCAAAAACACTCCAAGGTTCCCTGCCTCTGCCAAACCAACTCCACCACCAAAGGCGACGCCTTCCAAACCTGCCTCTTCAAAACCTGGCTCTTCAAAGCCATCCTCATCCAAAGGGAAGCGTCCGGCGACGGAGGAACCTGTTCTTGAGCCACAACAACCCAGAGCAAGGTCAGTTCCTATGCGTTCACAGAGAGGTAACACTCGAGTCCCTCTCAAAAATGTTAAAGAACCAGAAATTGGACCATTTGATCACAAAGCCCATTTTATGACCTCTCATTCAAACTATAATCCCTATAGATTCAAATCTGCCATGAATAATGATTTTTATGAGGGAGTCATCCAGTATCGTACCCTATGCTCTTCATTTCTCGCTGATCTGCCATCTTTGAAAAGAAAAGGTTTTCCTTTTGTTGACAACTTAATTTTTCTGGACTGGAATCACCTTTTTGACATCAAAAAACCTGTTTATCCATTGTTGGTCAAACAGTTTTATGCAAACATGACTTATCATAAAGGCACCGCTCATTCGTATGTAAAGGGCCGAGACATCATTTTAAACAATGAAACCATCAGTGAAGCTTTGAAGTATACTGATGTTGGGCCTTGTGCATACACGTCAGTTAAGTGGGATGAAGGAGTTGGTGTTTCTTACAATGATGCCCTGGCTAGCATTTGTGAACATGTTTCCTTAATAGATGGCATTACACCCACACACAAAGCCCTAGGATATGAACGTGCTCAGTTGCACCGAATGGTCAACCACATTATACTTCCTCAAAGTGGTTCATATCAAAAGGTTTCATACACTTACACTCTTGTTTTATATGCCATTCTCACCAAAACTGAAATTTCATTTGCATATTTGATGGTTAGATACATGTTTGACTCAGTTAGAAGTGAAAAGGACAAAGCTCTTCCTTATGGCATGTTTCTAACTTGTATTTTTGAGTATTTTGGTGTTGACTTGACCAATGAGAAATATGAAAATAGACATTCATATCTAAAGGGAGGTGGTTCAGTGAAACAGAACAAAGGACCTACTAGATCTGAAAGAGTTGTCCTAGATGATGAAGATGATGATTTTGTCCATGAGGATTCTCCTGCTCCTTCCACTGAGGGAACATCCATCTCCACTGGAAAGAAATCGGCTCTGCTGAATGTGGTTAAGGATGTTGCTCAAGAGTTTGTCTCCCAATCAAATCACTTTATTGCCATGAGCAAGGAACAAAGAAAGCTAGCTAGCAAGCATGAGAACTTCCTGAAGAAATCAAGAGATAGGGTGACTGTGCTTATGAAATTCATTGATAACATGAATGAGGATGAAGATCAGGCCACTGAGGATGAAGAGGAAGCTGGATCAGAAGGGGATAATTCTGATGCCTAGAATTTGTCTCATGAAAACTGCTGCTGCTGCTCTCTTTTTGTCTCATGATTTTTGTTTCTTTCGTTACTTTTACATTGTTTCATTTTGGATGACTGTAATAACTTTTAACTTTACTGCACTTTTGACAGCTTATTTAGTGCTGTGTTATGTGCTCTAACTCTTTTCTGCAGGGTACAAGACTTCCTTTTGTTGGTCTTTTTATCCTCCGCCCTTGATGACAAAAGGGGGAGTAGTAGGAGCAATAGTAGTAAGAGCAATAGCTGTTTGATTATTTTTGTGAACTTTGTTTGATATTGTGAACTGTTGTGAATGAGGCTGGAAACTTACTTTATGACATGTTGCTATCTGACTCTGACCCTAATGTATTAAAAAATTTTTTGGAAATTTAAACTGTCACTGTTTGCTATACTTTTGGTTGGTATATAGCATCTGTTTAGTTCCATAGAAGCATATGTAAACAGGAAAGAAGAGAAGAGCATAAATCCAGGGGGAGCTAATCTTGAAAAGGAAAGGGGGAGCAACATAAAAACAAATGACAAAAATCAAAGGGAGTTTCTAAACCTTACTTCACTTCCTTTTGATTATTGCTTAAATCATGTTTGTCATCAAGGGGGAGATTGTTGAGTTAAGAAATTAACTAAATTAATTAGTGATGACAAACATTATTTTTGGGCAAAATAAATAATTAGTGTTGATCAATTTTAATGGCATATTACTAATTATTTATTTCATGTTGCAGGCCAAATTCATTTAAACAGCCCAAATGGTATAAAGACAATAGCAAGGCTGATGGGTAAAGCCCAAACAAAAGCAAAAGATAGAAGCCAAAGAAATCAGATGGGCCAAACGGGTTACATGATCCAAGCCCGAATTGATTTTCAATTCCCACCATATTGCTCCAACCAAAGCAACGTTCCCCTCTTCTCAAATCAAGTCACATCAAGACCTCAGTAAAGTAAGAAAGAGAAAGAGAAGAAAAGCTTCCTCCATAAGCCAGTAACCAAAGAAGTAAGAAAGAGAAAAATCTAAGCTTGAGGCACAGAAGCTAAAGCAGAAAATCTAATACAAATCAAGCTTAAGAAAGGTAATCCATCTCATCTTGCATGCATCAGATCTTCATCCTTTCTTCCCTACTCTCTGTTCTATCCGAAAATGGCATTCAAAGAAAAAGTTGATCTCTGTTCTTCACTGCTACAAATCCACGGTCACAAGAGATTCTTGGGGACCAAGTTGCATCTCTATGGTTCAGATTTGGTTGACCATTGGAAAACCATTTCGGTTACTCCTTCATGGCTTTCGGTCAAGTTGGAAAAGTCAGAAGGAAAGGTTCTACTTTGATGATTGAGAAGAAAAAGTGAGCTTGTGGGTTGGTGAAGCTCAAGGCTCAAGATGTTGACCTTGGAGGAAGAACCAAGGAACATGCAAGGAGATAAAAAGAAGCTTGTTGTTCATTCTGAAGCAAGGAGAGATAACCAGTTAACTTGAGGTGTTTGTTCTGAGAGAGCTCTTTGAAGAAGTTCAACTAACTGGACAGTGTAACCTATTCAAAGGTGCATTCCACCAGTATGAAGAACTAAATCAGAGGCTTGCTAATCTGGTTTTTCGCATAGCACAGAGGCTGTTGATGAAGTCAATCTCCTTCATGATTTACTGATTGTAATGTACTTTTCTAAGCTTATCTTTCTGTAATTTCTTGAGAGAAAAGGCATTGTGAGAAAGCTTGAGAAAAAGCCAAGAGTTGAAAAAGGCTGAGTGAAACACTTGAGAGAAAAGCCTAGAGTTATTTTTAGATTTCTTTAGGTTGGTTAAGTGTCTTGTATCTTGTACCTGTTTGGTATCCCTTTCTTAGTTGGGTTAGCACTAAGAGTAAATAGTTAGGAGTTAGCATAGCCAATGTCAAGTTAGGCTAGAACTTAAGTGTGAAATTGGTGTATGTAATACTGTTAACTATAGTGAAATTCTTCCATATTTGTGGAGGAGACTGGATGTAGGTTGCATAGCACAAAGCAACCGAACCAGGATATATGCTGGTGTTAGCTTTTTCTTCTCTGTCAAGTTCTGTTTTCTGATATTCATGAGACAAAAATAAATTGTCTCATAAATTTCCGCTGCTGAGTTCAAACAGAATCAGATTTGTAACTTTGCCCAAAAAAAAGGGTCAAAACAGCAACTTAAAAGGAAGGCATAGATTCAACCCTCCTTCTCTAAGCCTACCACAACCTTCATATTCATATAACGTTTGTAAATATATAATGCAAAATTACCATGAAGTTCTATCTTTTGAAAGGAAAAAGAAAAAAATTATCCAATGTTAAATTAATTCTCATGAAATTTGTAATTATGCATGATGTACCAAATTGTAATGTTAGGGAGAAAAAATATGGTCAAAATCTGCTTTATTTAGTATTTATTAATTGTTATAATAATTAATAAATATTAAATAAAATAAATTTTAGTTTTTTTTGCTAATTTATTTTATTTATTAAATATTTTTATGTACCAAAATACCATCTATATCAACAATTATTATTCAAAAGCTAGAATTTTTTTTAAAACATTTGAATCATTATATTTTATACAAGAGTAATGCTACACATTATTTAAATTCTTTTATAAACTAAATCTAACTAAATTAAATAATGAAAGTTAGAATAATAATTTAGTTATAATTAATTTTTATCATATTAAACTAACTTAATTAGATTTAGATGTATAATATTATTATGTCCATCTAATACTTTATAACAATATCATTTTTTAAGAAATGACAAGTATATATATTTAGTTTAGTGTTTTATAAACAAAGTTCATTTTACTTGTTTTAGGGAATATATATTAGTCTTTTTTTTGGTATTATCAGTTTTTTATTTTTATTTATTTGTGAATAATTTCTCTCAATGACAGTCATTTGAGCCGCCACAGCCCACATGCATGGTGCATGTAAAGGAAAAGGTTGTTATATGCATCCGTACATTAATTATCAGATACTTTATTCGTCATTTTTTAATATATTTTTAAAAATATTTAAAAAATAATAAAAATCAATTTAAATTAGTCAAATATTATTTTATTTTATATTTATTAATTATTTTTAAAATAAATATATAATATTAAATATAAAATAAATATATAATTTTAAATATTATATACATCCATAAAATTATAAATATTAAATTAAATAAAATAATTTTAAATTATTGTCTTCGTAATATTATTCTATATTTTTTTATTTATATAAGTGATCAGTTTGATTGAAAACTCTATAAACTACCAACTTTTTAATTTAAAAATTACAATAACTTATTTATATAGCATGGTTTTCATATTAATTCAAACAGTATAACTAAGTATTCATTATAATTTATTCTTTAATTAGTCTTTATTTATAAAAAAACTAGTAAAATAATTCTAATAATTATTTTAAAAGATTATGTCTTAAATTTTCTCTCTCATATATTTAAAATTTAAAAGTATCTCTTCTTAAAGTTAGAAAAATCAAATTTAAATTTAAACTTAATAAAATAAAAATAAAAAACTAAAATTAAATTCTAATCAAATTAAAATTAAAATAATACTATCGAAATCAATTTTTTTTATTCTAAGTCTGATATATAATTAATTAATTATTTAACAAGAGTGATGAATATAATTATTTTTGGATAAATTTCAGATGTGTTAAAAAATTATTTAATAAGCAATTTATAAGTGCGGATTTAAACAATTTTAGATATGTACTAAAAATATTTTGTGTTATATTATTATTTTGAATTTGTTAAAAAAGATATTTATGTTAAAAATATAAGTACAAATTTAAATGAATTTTGGATGTGTATCAAAAATATTGTGTGTTATCATATTATTTTGAATAAGTTATCAATAATGTAAAATAATAAAAAATACCAAAAAAATAATGTGAAAAAGAAAAATAAAATAATGTTCAAACACAATATAGTTTTTCATAATAAATAATTAATAAAAGTATTAAGAGAGACTTGCCAAATAGTACTTTGATGTCTAATATAAAAAATTAAAATTAATTAATTTATAAATTGACTAGTTTAAGAAGTGTTTTCCAAATTTTGTTGAACCTTTTTCCTGAATTCAAAGGTGGTTGGTGTGGCTTCAAAAAAATGAAAATAAAATACCTTTCTGATGACTAATGAGCTATATATATAGTATTCTCTATAAAAAAATGATTGAGAGTGAGGGAGATGGTTAGATTATTGGGTAATTATTATATTTATTTTAATTTAAATTAAATAAAATTTAAAATAATTCTTTAAAAATAGGAAACGTAACTAGCTAAAAAATAATATTAGAATAGTTAAATTTAAAAGATATTTAAAGTCTGAATTATCTTTCAATAAAATTTAAATTCTTTAAAGTTTAAATTTTATTTTAGAGTATAAAATATAATTTTTTATTTTTAAATAGTTTTTCTTTTATATTTATTTTTAGTTTTATTTATAAAATAAATAATAAAAAATTATGTTTTATTTTTTAAAATAAAATTTAAATTTTAGATAATCTAAATTCGTTTGGAAGAATATTCCTAAACTCCAATTGCACGTATAATCCGACCAGGGGCTAGACACATCATGATTTCATATGTTGACTCACGTGTCTACTCCTACTTCATTAATTAGCTGTATCATCAAGACTAAAACTATTCACTTTTATTGATTTTCTTTGACTGAGTAAAACACATGCACTAATACCATAATTAAAAAACAAGTCACTATCCGAATGACAAGGAAACCCATCAAATGCTAATGAACTGTAGTTCAAGTGGCACCTATGTTAGGAATAAACCAATATTATTTATTGGTTTGAATTTTAATAAATATAAAATATTATTATTTTATTTTATTTAAATTTTATTTTATTTTTTATTTAAATAATATATAAATAATTTTATTTTATTTGTTTTATTTATTTTTTTATTTTCTTTTTAATATCCAAACAAAGCTTAAATATAAATAAAATTATAGAATTTGTCTCTAATATACTAGAATCACCTTGAATTGTTATTCAACTCGAATAAAAATTTAGTACTTTTGGTTGGAAAAAAAATTAAAGAGCCATACGTTAAGATTAAGAATAACAAATCAAGATGATAATTAAAAAGTGAATCAAATAAAAAATTGAAGTCTCTCAATCATACTCATAAATGAGGATATTTTTGCTTCTCAAATATCTTTCTTAATAATCTGACAATGATGGCCCTAAAATTAAGAAATTTAATAAATCCAGCAACTTAGGTTTTTCTCCCCCTAAGAATTTTTAGATATTCTGATCTCCAATGTAAAAAAAATGAATAACACATCACTATTTTTCCGTCACCAACCCAATTAAAATTACGATAATATTAGAAAAACAAAAAAATAATTAAAATTTATTTTATTTAATATTTATTTATTGTTATAATTAATAAATATTAAATAAAATAAAATTTAACTATTTTTTATTAATGTTTTTTTTATACTAAATATTTCTGTTAAAAACATACTCGCACAGTTAACTATTATTGTAATAACATCATAACTAGCTACCATGACATTAAAAATGTGATAAAACTCTTTATCATACCAAAAATTTAAACGGATAAAGAGATATATTTTTAATACAATATCTTTTAAATTTGAAACGTGAATTTTTATAAGCATTTTTGTCTTGTATTTTATCCTGAATTTTCTTTTTTCCGGCAACAAAGACGAATTTTATATCTTTTGGTTAAAAAAAACCTTAAATATCTGCGCCACTTATATAAAAGTTTAAATTTATAAAAATAAATACATAAAATAATTATATATTTAATTTAAAAAATATGAAAGTCAATTTATTTCCTCAACAAAGTCCATTTATTGGATTTTGGCGATTTGAACACGCGAACAATCCGAGAATAGTAGATTCTCTTGATTTTTTATTTTATTTTATTTTATTTTTTAATGAAATATCAAATAAGTGAAAAGAACTGTTGATTAAACCCCCGAGAAAACCATAACGCTTAGGGGCGTAAAGTTACCGAACTAAACCGAAATTTACCGTAAAATCGAACCGAAATTTACAATAATCGAATAAAAATTGAAAAAATCGGTTTTTTTTTTGTTTTTTTAAGTAAACCGATCGGTTCGGTTCAGTTTTTGGTTGGCTCAGCAGAAATCGAACCGAACCGAAGAATTGGTTTAGTAATACATTGAAATAGAAATTTTAAACTTAACAAATGTGTTTGTTTTATATTTAGTTGTTGGAATGAGTTGAAATTGTGTTGAATTTGAATGTAATGTAATATTATTTCAGTTTATTGATTGTTTTGAACATTATTTTACTAAGATTAATTTTCTATTAGTTAGGATTTAAAAACCAAAAAAATCGACCGAACCAAACTGCTTTTGGTTCGGTTCAGTTTGGTTCGGTTGTTGCGCAGATAACAAACCGATTGGTTGGTATTATGTAAAAACCGAACAGATCGGTTCGGTTGGTTTTTGGTCTAAAACCGAACCAAATCGAACCGATAACACCCCTAATAACGCTATTAAGGAGACAGTTTCCTGTATTTATTATGGAAAAGTATAGGTAACTAACAATATTTTTGAATGATGTGTGAATAATATGAATTAATAAAGTTAAAAAAGTAAATTAATCTTAAATTTAATTAGCAGTATTAAATTAAAATGTAGTATATTTTATTTGATTGATAATTATTCATGTTGTTTAAGATGGTCATTATTTACTTAGCACTCCCCATCATATTATTATGACACAAATACTAGTTATTCTGAACTTCACTACCTCATCAGTCATCACACACAACAACAAATAAATAAATAAGTAAATAATAAATAAGTTTTGATTGGGAACTAATGAAACCACTCATCTCAAAAGGTTAAATTAATTTTGGGGTTCACTAAAGATCAAACTCTTGACCCTTCGAATCTAAAGCTGATACCATGTCATGATATCACTTATCCCAAAAATTTAAACTGATGAAAAAATATAACACTTATGATTATATCTCTAAACTTCCATTGTACATATTGTTCCATATACTTCCTCTAATATGATTAACCTAACTGAAGTTTCTTTGATAACGGATACGCAGTACATACTCTCCCACAAAATTTATTAAATTTTCTAAAACTCATATTTAAGACATTTTAATTATTATAATATTAAAGTATTAAATAAATCCCAACCTTAAAAACAACGAAGACAACAATAAAATATCGAAATAAAATTAAAATATGTTTAATGTATGGAAAGTCTTCGTGCAAAGAAAATCACAAACCAATTTATTAGAAACTGAAATATAGTGTTTTTAATAAAACTATATATCATAACATACATAAATAAAATTTGGAGCAAAGCAACAAAAATAGTCCCCAAATTATATTAAGTCGTTGACAAAATTATCTTTTAAATTCGTTAATAACAAAAATACCTTTAAAATATTTTAAAATATGATAAAAAAATATTTTTAAAAATTTAAAAATACATAAAAATAATAAAATATTATTTTTTATAATAAACTATTTTTGTATTTGACATATTATTTGTACATTTAGTCTAAAATTTTATAAAAATATTTAAATACCTATTTATAAATTATACAAAATGTCATACTAAAATCGGATCTTTAGAATTTTTATTTTTAAAAGTATTCTTATCATTAACAAAAAAGAACTCACAAAAAGAAATCTACTTAACATAAAATATCAAATTTAAAAGATAAAAATGTCTCATATTTTTAATTATATTAATAAAAAATTATATTAAAATATAATTTATAAATTATTTTTAAAAATATATATTTAATATTAAATATTTTTATTGTATTTTAAAATATTTTTAAAATATTTTTATTATTAATAAATTTTAGATATACTTTTACCAGCAAATTAATAATTTAGGGACGTTTGTGACACTTTACTTTAGATCTAAAATTTGTTTAAATGTTTTGTATAAGATAATAAGATCACATTAAATAAGTCTTTTTCAAATACTAACCGCGTTAGCATCATCCGCCTTTTTTTTTTTCTTCAAACATAAGTACTTAATAATTAGATAAAGAAAATACTATTATATACGTTGCGGCGGCATATAATAATATTATATTTTATGTCCAGTAAAATATTACTATTTTTCTTTCTTGTTGGTCGAAGCATAGAATTCTTCTTCTTCTTCTTTTTTTTTTTTTAAATAATTTCCTTGTTTGAAAGTTATTGTCTTTTTGCTAGTTTTATTTACCAAGTCATCACATTTCAATGCAAATACAGTGAACGAACCCTTAGCACATATATAACGGGGGATATATATATGTTAATATATCTTGCTTTGCCAGCAAAATCCAACTTTGCTTTCATAGAAGATTTCTTTTATATATATACACAGAAAAAATAATAAAAATTGAAATAACACAAGTATATATAACTTTTAAATTGTTACATCGATTGAATAAAATTATATTTAATTTGTCAAACAATTGTCATCTTAAATAATTTCATATTGATTATTATTTTTTATTTTAATCCTTTTTATATCATGTATAAATAAACATTAGATTAATTAATAGACATATTTGGTGTCTTTTAATACAACTTTATAAATAAAGATTTATTTGATTATACATTATATTTAACAATATACAAATTTCATAAAATTTGCTATAGATAATCTTGATCATAAATTATTGTAATTTAACGATTGTCTGATAAAACTTATTCTAATAATAAGTTATAATATGATCTACAAATATATAATAATTAAAATTAATTATGTATTTTTATATAAATATATATTATTAATTTATTTTTAATGTATATTTTTGTTCCAAAATTTACTTAGAATTAGGATGATTTGGACTTGAACGTGAGGTCCATATATCTTTAGGTGAAAGATTCAAAGTCTTCTCCTGCAGGGATGAAGTCGTTTGAGTTCCTTGTGAAGAGGTAGGGATAATACTTGAAAGGGACTCCAATGCTTAAGTTAGCAAGCGTTTTAAACATATTGTTAGTATATTGGAGTTCGAAAAATACCTGAAGATGTCAGAGTATTTATAAGTATAGATGTAGAGTCAATAACTACCATTCAGAGTTGTTCTACCTTTGATGGTGGATAGTCATTCCCTTTTATTAGAAAAGTTGTTGAGATCCCTTTTTTAAATTAATAGGAGATATTGAGAGAGTTAGTTACTTATTTAAATAAGTAGGGCTAAGTCTATGTCGCTGTATTTGACTATTATTACGGTCAGGTAGGTGTTGGTCTGAATAACATTCGTAAATTGGATTTTATTCATTTTGGACCTAGCTAAATAATGTGTCAAGATATAAACAATTTTATATTTCAATATGTATTTTATGTTGGTAGCGATTAATTTTAGTAACTTATTTTGATTATATAATTCAATCATAATTATTAAAATGAAAAAATATATCTATTAGACTACTTTTAATAGTGAGAGGATAAACATTAGAGTTAGACAAACACAATTGAAAAAACCTATCAAGGGTTTGAGCAATACAATCTAATTGGAAGCCTGAACAACAACAAATCAAGATTTTTTTGGCCCTTCATCAATCAATCAACACACCAAACAAATTAATTGTGTATTAAAAATATAATTTTTTTTGTACATAAATAATTTTAAGAATGACCTATAAATATGGTCAAACAAGAGTTAAGTTCTTTCTAAAGGTATTAGGTAAAAGGATGGAACCCAAAAGAATATTTTGAGGAGTTGAATTTCTCTTCAATAGGAACTAAATTGGTAGAAGTGGATTGGTTGAATTTGGAGTGTAAAGAGCGTCATCTAGTTAAAAGAAAACCAAACTAGATGTCCCTTCACTGATGTCATATGTCATGAGTTTTAGTTTAACGTGTGAGAATCAACTTCCTCCATTGAACAGTTGAAAAAAACTTAAAATGACGGGAATACCAAAATATATTTGGGATAAAAAAGAGTAAACCAAATATCATACTAGAATCATTGGACAATAGATTTTCTCTTTATCATGGTTTTACACTATAAAAAGGATCTCAAGCCACCTCTGTAAATCACTTTCACTTTCACTTTTCACCTTGACCTTCTTATAGACCTTTCTTATTCCTAAAGCTGAGATGCTAGAAAACCCATCTTTTTCTCTCTCCAAAAATTTCTCTCATTATTCTTCATTTCATTCATCACCTTCACGAGTAAAAACTGGTATTCAGGTGTTCCACCAGAGCACTCAACAACCATTAACCAGTCCCTGTCCGCTTTAAACAAAACTCATTCATCCTCTCGTGATATTAGTGAAGGTCTCAACACTTGTTCTCTATCTCTATTTCTCATCATTAGTTCTTGTATTACTTATTCATCATTAATAGAAGTGTTTTCCTCACAAGTATACTTACTTCGAATCTCTCATCTTAACCATCATTCTCCACTTAATCTATTTTTAACGAAACCTACCCGAATCACTTGACGACTCCACTGGGGAGGAACACTTCGACGTGATGGCTAGAGATCAAACGAGGTATAGAACCCCCTCACCACCTCCATTCGCGAATCCGGAGAATATGGAGGAAAATGAGAATACCCTAGTTACCCGTAGAGAGATGGCGTGTATTCTAAAAGGCATGGGGTCGTAAAGCTGAGTTACAAGAGTTGGAAGAAAAAAGAGAAGATGTGAAAAGCAAAATAGAAGAATATTACCAGAAATCAACATTAGCTTATAACAAAATATAATTTTAATTTTAACCAATTTTTTAAAATATCATAACTACCGTATCCACCGTAACATAAACATATTATATATATATATATATATATATATTGAAAGAAAATAGTCCACCTATGAATCAACTCAAATAATAGATTTTATCAATAACGGGTTTTATCTTTAATTTATTTATAACTGATTTTATCAATAAAATTTTTCACCGAATAGGTTAAATTAAAAATGAGGATATCCATATTTAAATATTTGTAGCAGTATTAATTTTTTTTATAAATTTGAATAAATTCAAATAATAAAAATAAAATTGAAACTTATAAAAAGCCTTGGAAACAAAATTGATATAAATTATACATCGGAAGTATTTAAAAAAATTTTTGCAAATATAAGAGACACAAAATATTCAATCATACTAGATATATACTAAAATTAGTCATCAAAATTAACTATCAGTGTAAAATATATATTAAATTATAAAAGATACTCTAAAAATAAATTAAACTATAAATATATACACAAATATATACATGATTAGCTGACTAGTCCGTTTAAATAAGTATTGGACCTCGAATTTTGTCTTATGTATGCAATAACCCTAACGATAAACTCTTAAAATAATTTAGATTTATAATGAATTAGTCTTTAACCTGTTGAATTAAAAAATATCACAAAAACTAACAAATATATATATATATATATATATATATATATATATATATATATATAGTTGATTTTGGCATGCACATGTTATTTTTGAAATATATTTTACCCAAATTATTCACCATGCTTAATCAGCTTCTTTCCTCCTTTTTTGACCAATATTCTTAGGTTAACAAATGGTGTAACAAAAGTATTAAATTTTCCCTCTCTTGTTTATTTTTTTCCAATGTGTTGGGCTTTGCGGCATCATTGCGCAACTAGAAGCCAAAAGCAACCTCAAAGTCAAGTGTAACAAAAGTTTGATGTGCCTCAATTATTTAATCAAATGCTAAGTCCACCTTAACCTTAGTACATCTGTACATAGCATCCGTTGAAAAAGATTCGGTAAATCGAGTTATGATATCAGCCTATACGAAAAGTTCTATTACTTCCGTGAGTGACGAAAGAATTGTAATTCTTGCACTTCAAGCATGCTTCCCAAATTAGAGTATACATTAGACACACAGAGCTTGCGTGCATAACTATAGTTGATGCCACCAACGTCTCGTCTCCAATAAAACAGGCGTGCCAATCTATCTGATTGGCTTAGGATATTTTGAAGTGAGTTATTCGAATATTTAGAAGTTGGTGTCTACGAGGGCTCATTTTTTTTATATGAAAAAAATTTAGATATTTTTGTTGGAAGTAGGTTTTTTTGGCGTAATTACAGGTAGATGGACATTGCAGGTAAAGTAAGTCCAATAAACATGTAGAATACGTGCGAGTCAACATGCAGAATGCGTGTTAGACACGTGTCCAGATCAGAGTTGGCGTGTTGGACACGTGGCGAGCATCCAAACAACATGCATGGTCCTGGTCGAAAACGCATAAACTGTTGAGTTGATGTGATTTCAACATGTGATTTGGATGGTGGGTACTCTGTCTATAAAATCGAAGATCATGACCACTTTATTTCATTACGAGAGAGGTGTTTTAGTGTATTATTGGTGTGACAGAAGATGCTGCAAAGTGCAAATATAGTGATATACCACAACGATGAGATCATACGAATACACATGAGGAGTGAGCTTTGTGTGTGAAAATTCATTTTCGTTTGTAATTCCATGCACTATGACGTTTGCGAAACTATAATACGGTTTCCGTCAAAGCATAAAGAGTGATATTTTAAAGAAGGTGGATAATATTCTCTACAGGAGTCCGATTATCGTATTCGGCGGCCTAATACGGTTTGACATTATGCCAATCGTTGATGAAACAAGTATTTAGCATATGTTTCATATTCACCAGCAAACTCAGGTGCAACACCCAAAGATTGAGTTATATGTTGAGTTTAAACATATAGCTGCAGATGAAATTCAACATGAGTATATAACCCAGACATGAAAGATGTCATAGCTAAAATGTACGAAGGAATAAATAGTGATAGCGAAGAGGATTTCGAAACTACCTACGAAGCCGGTGACAAAGACAAGGTAGTCGCAGAAAATATAGTGGTTCCACTTGCAGTCAATCAACCCATGAACGTTCCACTTTTTATGCGTAGCTTGGATTTTGACGCCATACATGCAGCAAAACTACTAATACTGGGTTCGTTGCCAAAAATCGCCATGTTATAGTTGACCAAAAAATTATAACTACTATTTATCCATTCGATCACAACCTCCATCAACTATAAGCCATATATATATATGTGCCACATCTTTAAGAATCATCGTAATATTTTCTCCGAAAAATCATAATATTATAATAAAAAATTTAAAAAATAATATTTATTATTAATTATATTATTTATTAATTTTAATAATTATAAATTCAAGTAAAATAATCTGATCACAAAAAATAAAATTATAATAAATAAATCTGAAAAATAATTATTTCTAAAAAAATTACGGATGATCTTAAAATAATATTTGAATAAAAAAATAATGTAAAAAAAATAACCGAAAAAAATTACAACCTAAATTTATATTGCTAAACTAATATAAACAAAATAAATAGTATCAAACTAATATAAACAAAATAAACAATAATAAACTAACTGAAAATAATAAACTTACATAATTAAAATATTCTAAATAATTGATAACGATGTATATAACATATTTGAAAAAAGAAAAACAAATTATAACACTTTTGTATTATTTATACTTTATGCTATTGGGCTAACTGTGCTAGCTAGTGTAAATTCTTATTAGCGTGGTTTTTTTACTTTTGAACAAGTTTATCATATGTGATATAAATATAAAAACATAACATTTATCAAATAATTATTTAATCGATAAAAATTAAGGAAAAAGGTTCAATTGAACTCATATTTGTAATTTTAAAATAGACGAATACTACTACTTGGACAACTTCAAAACAAGGTGGTGTGATTGGGCGTGATTTAAACCCTAATTAAGAAACAAGAGTAACGATATTCAAAGTAACATTTACATTTTTTTTTAGTGACGGAGTGATAAGTCAAGATTGGATTAAAAACATTATACGAGTCAAACATTATTCATCGTTGTGTATACAATGGCGTCGCATACTTAATTAATTGTTCACATACTTTTGTATGTACTAATTAACTTCTAGATTTAAAGATAAAATAGCAGGAAAAAAACCCAATTAAGAGTTTAATTAATCCAATGAGTTTCATGCTTCATGCAATGGTCACTATGACCTCATCAACTCACCTTGAATAATCAAATGGTGTTGTGTAGATATGGTAGTAGATTGCAATCACTACAAAAAAAAAGCTATTTTAATATAATTTTTTTTAACAATCATAGTTAAGTGTAAAAATTAATATATATTTTTGACAAATATTACAAATATCAAATTTTTTATGTTTTTTTATGAATAATTTAATTATAGAAAATTACTCCTCAATTTTGACACTTATTTATTTTCAACTTATTCCATTATTCTTTTTTTTCGTTGAGCTCCGTCAATTTTGGCATCACACTACTCTCAATTTAGGATCATATTACTCATTCTTCATCTTCAAAATCTCAGTTTATTTTTCAGTTTCAAGATCTTATCTCATTCTTTGTTAAAAAATTTTGTTGAGAATTTTTTATGGTCAATAAGTGTCAAAATAAATAGTATTTTTGACGATTAATAAGTATCACAAAAAATATATTCTCAAATTTTTCTAACAAATTATTTTTGACGGCCAATATTTATCAAAATAAGATTTAAACTTTTTTTATAATTACTTGTCAAAAATACTATTTTTAACAAAACTTTTATTAACATATTTTTACAGTTAAAATAATGTCAAAATTTATTTTTTTGACAAATTTTAATTTTTTTTACACATAATAATCCTAAAAAATAGTTTATATTATTGTAGTGAATATGACCTCATCAACTCACCTTGAATAATCAAATGGTGTTGTGTACATATGGTAGTAGATTGCAATACTTATTAATTGAATAAATGTTTTTTTTTCATTAGTGATCATTTGTTTTTAAGATAAAATATTTTTTTATTATTAAAAAAATTTAAATAATTAATTTAAGTAGTTTTTGACATATTAATAGATTATTATTTACAAAAATTATTTAAATTAATTATTTAAAAATTAATTAAAAATTTTAAAATTGTGGAGAGACATTTTTTACTTTGGATAAATGATGAAATACCGAAAAAAAAGATTTACTTTTATTAATTTGTTCATGCTTCATGCAATGGTCATTGTGACCTCACCACCTGGCATTGGATAAGTATAAGATGGGGGTGTGATTAACATGATTGGGTATTAGAGTGTAGATATTAATTTATTGGCAGTCCATGTCATCTAGCATGCTCCTTCTATCGATAATAATATCATAATTTGAAAGAAAAAATATCCATTTTGATGGTTTGTTTTCTTTGTATTGATACGACAGAAGTGACTACTAAACGGATGGCAATTCAAGATGATAATGGTATGAACTTAATAAATATGATGATGAAGTGAACTTGATTATTTGTTCTAATATGACAAGCTTGAAAATGATAGCCACTCGCTGAATTAATATATATCCAGTCAATCATAGTATGTATAGTCTGTTTAAAGAGGAAAAAAATTGGCGACTTATTATTATAGCATTATTTTTTTCCAGACAAGTAAAGATTTCAAATTGTGAATATTTATTGTTGAAAGGTTGTCGCGGTCCATCCACATGTGCATACATCCTTTTATATCTTATAAGTAATTTGAAATTTTTTGAAAGAAAATTTAGATGATGAATATAGACATAAAACTTCTTCTTCTACTTCTTTTTATATCTTTTTATATCTTATGGAATAATAACTATTTACATAAATTTCTCTTCCGTACATAGATTTATAATTTTTCTTCAAAGTAACTTGGAAAAATAGAATCACAACTTTAAAATTAAATGTAAATTAAAGTTTTGCAAATAAAATCATTTAAGATTGCAGTTAAATTCTATTTATATTTTGGCCCAATATACCGCCAAACCTAAAGTAAGTAAAAGTCTAATTAATATGTAAGGGACTTCATCAACACCTGTTCGACCATGTGAAGGTCAAGTTCGATGACGCTAACACCAGTCCTATTTATCCAAATCAATAACTAACTCTTATAGCGTCTCCTATTCATCTAGAAGGGATATCTAAACAACATTCCTAACAAAAAAAGACGGTTATCCATTATCAAAGGTGAAACTACTAAAAAAGATAGTTATTAACTCTACACATACACCTATTAAATACTTTGACACTCTTAGGTATATTTCGAATCCAATCTACTAAAAAACCTACTTAAACTTTTACAAACTTAAGCATCGGAGCCCCTTGCAGGTACCACCCCCCATTTCCATCAAGACATCAGACAGCAGCATCACAGATGCAGAAGACGTCGGCCAAACTACCCAAAGACATTTGAACCTCATGTTCAAGCCCAAAACAACCTAGTTTCAGGTAACCCTCGAAACATTGGCGTCGTTGCTGAAAGTCTACACCCAATCATGATGGAACAATCGTTTCAAAGATGGACAGACGGCATCCAAATCTAAGCCAGAACATCACAACGATGATCGTGCAATAGTAATACCAACACGATAAGATAGAGCGGCCGGTTCTAATGGAGATTGGACTTTGCGAAATCCCCAACCCAGAAGGATAAAGTCAAAAATACACCCACCTGGGACATGGTGAACCGAAATCTAGCAAAAGTTATGGGATTAGTAGATGGACACCACGGATGATTGGAACAACTTGAGCAGGAACTAGAACGACAACGAGAATCTAAAAGAGACCTAAGAAGAAAAGTAAAACAACGAAGGGAATTAGAAGAAAAGCTTTTGAAATTGGAAGCCGATCTTCGGGGTCGGAGAAACCATGTAAATTGGGAAGAAATCCCCTTTGGAAGTGAAGATCCATTTATCGAAGAAATCATGCGTGCTAGGATTCTCAGAAACTTTAAAAGTCCAGACATGGACCTCTATGATGGGATGACCGACTCGAGACATAATCTAAGCAACTTTATAAACTGAATGTACTTGGCCGACGTGTCGGACGCAACTCGTTGCAAAGCTTTCCTGATGATGTTAACCAAGGTGGCGATGAAGTGGTTTGATAGTCTACCACCTAGGTCTGTAACTTGCTTCGATGACATTTCAAGGAGTTTCCTTACCCAATTATCCATCCAGAAGGACAAGGTCAAGCACGCTCCAAGACTCCTCGGGGTCAAGCAAGAGGTCGGTGAAACGCTTCGAGCTTACATGTAAAGATTCAATAAAGCCTGCTTAGAAATCCAAACCTTGCCTTCATAAGCGATCAAAATGGAGCTAATTAATGGCCTCAAAGAAGGCCCATTCTCCCAATTCATATCGAAAAGGCACCCAGCTTCTTTGTACGAGGTGCAAGAACGAGCGAAAAAGTACCTTAACATGGGAGAGAATGTCTGACTAAGAGAACCCACTCCAAGGCAAAACTCTCACTACCAGGCTCGAGATAAAGAGAAAGAAGTGAAGAAAAAAGATTAATATAACTCAGATAAATCTTGAACATATCACAACTACACTCCACTACGAATTTTTCTAGTTGACATCTACAAGAAAATCTGCCATACCAAAAAGCTTCCACCTCCTCGGTCCATAAAAAAAAAAAAGGTGGGAGTACCACAAGATATATATATATATATGGACATTCCACCAATAACTGCTACGACTTGAAAAATGTGATAGAAAAACTGGCCAAGAAAGGTCGATTAAAAAGATACTTGGCAGAAAGATCGAATGATAAAGGAAAAAGTAAAAGAGAGGAAGAATACAGGAGTCGGTGAGATCAGCCACCATGAACTCCTGATAGACACGTCCATATGATAGCCGGAGGATTTGCATGAGGCGAAATAACTAAATTCTCTCCCAAAAGACATTTGAAAGAAGTCTATCAAGTCAGGAAGGAGGTTGAAACCTCCGACTTGCTTAATATTTCTTTTACAAAAGATGATGCTCAAGGGATAACATTGAGGCATGACGACCCCGTCGTAATCACAATGATACTTACCAATGAAAATCTTCACGGAACTCTGGTGGATTAAGGAAGTTTGGCCGACATCCTATTTAAACTTGGTTTCGACAATTTGGGTTAGAAAAAAAAAGAATTAAAAGCATATCCAGACACCTTTTCGGGTTGGAAGATACACCAATTCAACTTTTAGGATTTATTTCACTATATACCACTTTTGGTAAAGGTACAAAATCAAGATCATTGAGTATAAATTAAATAGTGGTCGACGTAGTATTGGCCTATAATGCCCTAATATGTCGGACAACTCCAAACCGACTAGCTGCGGTAATTTCTACTCTTCATCATTGCATGAAATTTTCGACATCTAAGAAAATAGTCATTGTGAGAGGAGATCGAAAGTTGGCAAGAAGGTGTTATAATAAAAGCCTGAACATATGTGGAAGTACTAAGGGAAAACAGGTCAACACCATCGAGTTCGGTGGTGTTCGAATTTGAGAGGAATTGAGACCACAACCTGACGGAAAGAATGAGGACGTTCAGTGATGACACATCATCTTAAACATTTTGTTTATCTTTCCTTCACATGCTACTAGTTATATTATTATTCTTCAATTATAATGTATGTATCTTTTCTTTTTTAGGTGTCGTAATACCTCACCACGACACCATCTATAATTTACGACTATAGCGTAAGATTTTGTATTGTAGGATGTTATAAGAGAAGGTTAAAAGTGAAAAAAATTTAGACTAATTGTTGACCGGTAAAAATTTGATGGTAGGAGTAAAATTGAAACTATTTCAAACATTAGAGACAAAATTGAATCAAATTAAAAGTTAAAAATAATTTTAAAAAATTTTAAAAATATTAAGAACAAAAAACATACTTTATCCAATTTTAAATTACTATTTGAATTACAAATGAAAACAACTTTTAAATTATAAATTCAAAATTGAATTTCTTTGAATTTGTATTTTTATATTAAAAACTAATTTGATCTAACTTAATACTATCTAATATATTATAACTCGTGTCTTCCTAATCCATTTTTTCTTCTCCTAGCACTGTTTGTGACCTTTCTTCCTTTTCAAGATGCATCTCTTTCTTTTCAAGGCTCATGTTTTAGTTATTTGTGATGATTAATGTATTTCTTAATCTTTTCTATTTTACTCTTCATTCTTAGTTTTCTCTTCTTATTTTTACTTTATCTTTTTTTTATATATTTCTGTTCTCTTTGATGAAATTAGAAGTCATGCAATTTTTTACATATATAATACAAATTCTGCTAGGCTAAGTCAAAATGGTCATTTCGTTTGTACCAAGAGTGCTCAATTTCGTTTATTTTGCCTGCACTGAGATAAATTTGGTCTAATTCGTGTGTACTGCAAGTAAAATGGGATTGAAACCTATTTTGTGGGTACTTGAGAAAAAATAACAGAAGCGTATATTTAAAAATCTTTTTATAGATGCGTATTTTAAAAATTAATATTTATTTAAATAAAAAATTCTAATATTTTTAAATATTTTTTTAAAATATAAATTAGTAGTGTGATAATCAATTTGAAAAGAAAAAAAATATTATATAACTCAAGAATAAAATGTAAGAATTTTTCATTAATAAATAGTAGCATGTTCAATAAAATGTAAGAATTTTTCATTAATCAATAGTTTTTTGAAAGACAAAAATAATATAGTTTTAATAATATAAAAAAAAAGATGATGTTGTTATTACACTTGAAATAACATATTCAGATTTAGAAGTCCACATCATGAGTTCAAGATTGATTTTTTTTAGAGTTAATTATTAATTTGGTCTTTGAACTTATACGCGAATTTCAATTTAATCATTGAGATTTTAATTGTCTTTATTTAGTCTCCAAAATTTATAAACGTGCCTCATATTAGTTTTTGAGACGATTAATAGAGCGCTGTAATAAACTATCAGATGTTACGTTAAAACTTGTAAAATGATGCAGTTTTGATTTTAGCATTTAAATAGTTCAAAAACGCCATCATATCACTTATTTTGTTAGGTAAAATTTTAATAAATACCATTTATGATGTTGTTTTTGGATTATTTGAGTACCGAAATTAAAACGACATCATTTTACAAGATTTAATGTGGCATCCGGCTGTTTACGATATTGTTCTATTAACGTAATTTGAGGATTAAATAAAAGCAATTGAAATTTTAGGAACTAAATTGTGGCTTGCATGCAAATTTAGGGGTTAAATTGAATATTATCTTCCTTTTTACTTTATTTACGTATTAGGGTGCTTATATCAAGTTAACTTGAACTTGAGGAAATATGAGAACACGGCTAATTATATTTTAATTATTTCAGGTTAATTCAAATTTGTGATTTTTGTAAGTGAATCCAAACCAATGTGAATTGATTAAATTCGAGTGGAATTAGTTTGGGAATAGAATATCTAATTAAAAGTGAATTTAGAAAAAAGATAAAAAAGATTATGTAAATAATATGTAATAGCAAAAAAGATAAAAAGTAATATATAAATTGAATGGAATTGATTTGGGTAATCGAATATCTAATTAAAAATAAATTTAAAAAATATTAAAAAATATAAAAAAATTATGTAAATAATATGTAATAATAAAAAAATAAAGAGTAATACATTACTAAAATTATATTTAGATAAAAATTAGAATTTGAGTTATAGAAAATAAAGTTATATATTATTATATTTTTTTTAAATTAATATAAACATAACCGATAATCGAATTGTTCAAATTTTACAATTTTAAAATAATATTCGAGTCGAATTTAATTGGATCTGACCCAATTACACCCAATTATCTATTGAGTACAAAACCAATATAATATATTTGGGTCAATTTTATCGAATAATCGAATCCGTTCGCATAAATCTCCCTAAAAATAACAGATTAAATCTTGTCAAAATGATCTCGAGATATAGATTTAAAATCATACTTATTTCAACCATTATTATTCATATATTCACTTTATAAAAGATTTTAAGATTTTTTGAGAAATAAATGATAATATACAAATTAAAGGACGTGGGATTGCATTTTGCATGGTCTTTGACCCATGTTGACAACAACGCGTTTTGTATTTTTAATATGAAGTAAAAGATGGTGTTTTTAAATAAGGTAGAATCTTTATGTGTTTTTTATTTATATGGATATCACAAATTTGAGAATTAGATTTGTGGTGTTTTAATTTTTTTTTTGTTGATAACCACAAATTTGTGGTTTTAAATTAAAAAAAAAATACAAATCTGAAGGTTAGATTTGAGTTTTTTTATTTTAATTTTTTTTCAATATACAAATCTGACCTTCAGATTTGTAATCTTATGAAATCTGACTTTTAAATTTCTATACTCCTCCAAATCTGAGAATTCGATTTGTTACTCAAAATTTAAAAAAAAAATTAATTCATATTTAAGAAAAATACATCAATAATCTATGATAATAAATTACACACAATTTTTTTTATATAAAAAAAATTAGCCACAACAACGTCATAGAGTGTGACAAGCGACACAATACTGACACATTAAAATGGAAAATTTCGAGTGTGCGTGAGAAGATGAATACAAAATTAGTATAGGTTAAAATTTTTATATATAAATAATTTTAATGTGAAATACGATAATATTTGATTATTTTATATTGCTATGATAATAATATAAAAGGTCATTCATGTTTTGTAAAAACAAATATTTTTTAATTATAAAAAAATTGATGTTTTGTAAAAAATATTGTTTTAATAATGAAAGTAACGTTTTGTAAAAAAATATTTTTTTTATTTTAATTATAGAAAGACAAAACATTATTTACGTTTTATAAACACCTGTAATAACGTGTAATACATAATTTAGATCATTTTTAAAAATTTTATCACTTATAATTCAATATACAAAAATAAAAATTTATGTTTTTAATGTCTATAATGTTTTGGTTTTATTTTAAATAATTTATTTCATCTTTTTCTTTTAAAAATATTTCTTTCCTTCGTTATCATTATCTTTTACCTACCTGTAACATGGCAATCGTGATAGCTATGAGCGATACACATGATAATAAATTAATGATGGTATAGCATCAGATAGAATTTGTATTTGAATATTTTAAAAACAGTTTAAGAAAAATATTAGAAGATTAACATTTTTGTAGAGAAAAAATAAAAGAGTTAACTAGTGTTCACTTATTGGACTAAATACAAAATAAATATAAAAAAAACGTTGGTTACATAATATTTTATAGAAAATAATTTGTTTAGTGTAAAGATTGTTTAAAAAAAATGAAGTTCAATCATTTTTGGTTGTGACAAGAGTTAAAAAAAACATAGAATCTTATCATTAAAGAAATCGTGTTCTATGTAATTATTATTATTAGATGGCTGAGAGTTTTTTATAATCTCTAAAAATTATTAGGAATCTTTCAGTGAACTAAAGTTAATTATATATACCCATAATTACAATATAATTCTTCCCAACAAATCAATCTTTAGAAATAATGACGATCTATGAGCATTGAATTTGAGCATGTTATTATGAATAGTTTATCTAAATCTTTTACTATTTATGAATGGCAATAACTCAATGATCTTAAATCTTTGTCTAGACCAATACATATACTTGTGGTGGTTGTTACCTTATACATTCTGAAAGAGTGTGAACCTTTTTTTTTTTTGTGCATTCTCATGGATTCTGAAAACTATGATTTAGATGAGTTTTTGGCTTCCATTTCCTTTGATTGTTTATATGATTCGAACCCCAACAACCCTTCAGTTTCCATATATGAATTGGATTCTCTGCATGAACTTCAATTGTCACCATCAGATATGGATCATAATAATGGTTTGGTTTCGAAGTGTAACGGTTCTACGAAATGCTTCACTGACCAAGACTCATTTTTTGATCCATTGGAGGAACAAGTGTTATATGAATCAGCATTGACCTCATCGTGCATAACGAACAATTCAATGGAAAATCAACATTCTAATCAAGTGATTATGGCAGAAGAGTTCTTGGACTTCAATTCAGTGGACGATATTTGCCAATGGTTTGATCCTTCACAAGAGGATAATAACTCAAACACCTTTGTAGAACCAATGCAATGTGATGCTACTTCTTTTTCTTGGAAATCAGTTATGGATAGCTATGAGAATTGTCTATTGGGAAGCAAGGAACCGGAGTCGAATTTGATCGAACCGGCGGCGAGTTCTGCTGATGATACTGCCAGCTTTGAATGCCTATCAGAGTTTGATTTTGATGTGCTGAGAGTCTTATTCTCAGATTCATCAATTGAGGAGCTTTTGAATTGTGAAGAAGCAATTTGCAACAACCCTTTGAATAATGGTTCTAGTTCTGTTTTGGAGTTATCATCAGAAAACAATAAAATGGAGATGATGGAGAACATTTCAAATCCAATGAACTTCACAAAAAATCTTGCTTGGTTTGAGGCTAGAAACAACTTGACCCAGCCGGTTCCGGATTTGGACATAACAAACAAAATCAAGAGAAAGAAGGTGCAGCTAGGCTTGGTTATGGATGATAGTCATAGCATTAAGCTTGGGGAGACCATTCTTGTGCCGTCTCCGAAGAAAAAGGAGCCGAAAACACCTAGCAAGAAGAAGGACAAGGCAGGGGAGGGTAGTCGGCCGCGGCCGAAAGATCGCCAGAGGATTCAAGACTGCATTCAACAATTGAGAACAATCATCCCTGGCAAGGATGTTAAAGAGGTAAATGCATAGCTTTAAGAAATAAGTTTCTAACATTATATTGGTAGTAACAAACATATTCACATAGGAAAAGTCTAGAGGGTCAGCAATTTTATTGCATTTTGGCCAGCATGTAACCAGCAGAGAAAGGTGAGCCATTGGATGAAATCTCACACCAATCTCACACCATCAAATTATCATTGATGGCTAGTTGATGACTACCAATCACAAATGTTGCTGACCCTAGCATTGCTCTATTGACATATGTATTTTTCTCATGTGACAGTGTAGCATTGATAATTTGTTAGAGTGCTCCATCAGATACATGAGTTTCTTGTCAAGCACTGCACATTATGCAAACAAGCTACAAGAACCAGATAAGCCTAAGGTAACTAATTAATCAAACTAGTTACATATTCTTAGTGTTCATCACTTAGTGGTAGCAGATATGATTGGACTTGTTTGGATGTGTTAAGCTTATTGAGCAGGCAAATGGAGTGGTTCTACAAGAGAGTAGTGTGGAAGGTAGCAAACATTGTGGAACATGGTCATTTGAAGAGCCACATCAAACATTGTTATGCCCAATTATAGTTGAGGACATGTCTCATCCTGGCCAAATGCTTATAGAGGTAAGATTAAAATTGGGAATAAAAATAAGGTTAAATTACACCGTTAGTCCCTACACTTTTAGTGAAATTACAAATTGGTCCCTACACTTTAAAAGTTTGTAATTGGGTCCTTAAAAAATTAAAATTTATAATTTATTTCCCACCATTCAAAAAGTGTTTGATTTAACAGAATATTCTCGGTATATTTTCTATTTTAACAGAATATTCTCAGCATATCCTGAGAATATTCTGTTAAATCAACACCTTTTGAACGGTAAGGACTAAATTACAAATTTTAATTCTCTTTAGGGATCCAATTACAAACTTTTAAAATATAGGAACCAATTTATAATTTCACTAAAAGTATAGAGACTAACTATATAATTTAACCTAAAAATAAATATATGTTCACATATCATATGATTGTAGTAATTTTGAATAACTTTTACTTATATATTATTATAAATCTAAATTTTAAGACTAATATGTTGCCCTGTTAACCACAATGAATTCATTGGTAATCTCTTTTTTTTTCCCTCCAATAGTTGCTTTGTGAGGAGGAAGGGTTCTCTCTTGAGATGGTTGACACAATTAAGGGTCTTGGTTTAAATATCCTGAAAGCAAAGATGGAAACAAGGAATAAAAAACTATGGGCACGCTTTATTGTTGAGGTAAGTTAAATAGTGAACAATAATATGTAAATTAAGTGCAATAAAGATTAGTTGCATGCTATGCCTACTGTGGTTATATAATTTTGGCAAAGGTGAAGTAATATTTTTTATTATTTAATAGCATTTTTTTAATATGAAAAATGAAAGTAAGAAGTGTTATTAAAATATAAAAGATCATTGAGTTTAAGTGTGGTCGAGTCCTAAAGATAATCACAGGTTTTCATTGTTGAACAGGCCAATAGACATGTTACAAAAATAGATGTGTTTTGGTCCCTTCTCCATCTTGTAGAGCAGAAAAACTCCTCAGGAACTGGAATGGATTCATCAACTAATAATAACAAGTATTGCAATGTAATGAATGATAGCAGTGTTTCAAGATTGGACAAACAACAACAAGAGAAAGAGAGTTGCAACCTTTTTATGTCCATGACAGAGGCACTAAGCTTCAGTGGTTGATATTTCAGAAAAGCAACAATGAAAGATTAGGATACACTTAGCAGAAGCTTCATTTGGATTGTGATGATGTTTCATTATATAATCTAGATTAGAAGATTAACTTCTAGGTCAGTTGTTGAATCTAACATGCTGGAATAATGGAAGCTCATATCTTATTGAATCTAACAAGAGTGACAAGTAATGCTTATGTTGAACAAATGAAGCAATTCAAATAATTTGGAAGTTTATTACCCAGTAAGTTAGATCAAGAAACCAGCATTTTAAGGTAGCTAGGAATGATCTCATCCATTTAAATCAAAACAGAGAATAAAAAAACAACCTATATATGGAGCAGAGCTTGATGCAAATACGACGGAACCTTCACGATTCCAGCTTAATGCATCTAGCCTAGTTAGCTGGCAATCCATGGCAACATGAGTGTCTAAAAATACAAGTACTATGTGAGCGAATTTTCCTACTGCCAAGTAAGTTTAACTGTTCACAAGGTTACCAACAACTAAGTTGTATAAATGAAGCAATATACACAAATGATTAAACTGATTTTAGGTTTACCAAAAACGAACTTTTGACCTTTCGGATTTAGCGCTCTAATACCATGTCATGATATCACTCATCCCAAAAGTTTCAGCTGATGAGAAAAGGTAACACTAATGGTTATATCTTTAATATTACATTGACTCCTCATACTTTTCCTTACTAAAAATAGCAATGCCAAGGAACACATTAAATCACAATCACAAAAAGTTATAAAAGATTGAGATGACAGTGAAGTCTCCGAATTTTAAGAGATTAATATTTTTTATTAATATCAATTAATATTTTAGATTAATATTTTATTTTTATACTATTAAAATTAGAATTTAAAATTTAGAACTTAATACTTATAGTAGTGTTTAGAATGTTGGCCAAAATTGATATATCACATTGCTGTAAAATATTTTTCTTTTAGTTTTACTATTTACTTACAACTATAGTGTGAACTACGTTTTCTCAATTTAGAATTATATTCTTTTACTTATTATAACAAAAATTATTTTTAGAGGTAGTAACATAATGATAATTATATCTTATTTAACTTATATTTTTGTTACAATTATATATTTACCGTTGTTATTAATTATTATATATACCTTTTGTAGTTATTAAAAATATCTTTATTGAAAATTGTGTAATTGTCACTAAAATCTTTTAGCAATAAAATATAAAACGACTAATAACTAATTATCGGTGGTAAATATTAGTGACTATTTCTATTGACGCTAAAATAAAATAAAAATAGCCGTTAAAAATAATTTTTATAGTAGTTAACTTTTATATATGTATAGTTTTGATGATATAGGGATTAAATAACTAATTTGCTATTTTTTGTTATTTCTATTTTTCTAAAATCATAAGTCTTTGTGGAATATTATTGATATAAAATGCACGGGAGAAGCAAAGCAGCAAATCCATATATCAAATTCAAAATTCCAAGTTACACGTTTAAAATTCAAACTGAGGAATTTATGTTGTTGCCCATATTATTTATCCTTAAAGCAATATCTTGTATCTTGAATCCTGACAAGGAATTTTTCCATTTTTGCATCAGTAATTCGTAAGTATAAATAATGATAGCGTGACAACTATACCCAGAGCAGATCCCACTTAAATAGTTAAATCTCAAACCAAGTTCGATAGACAGTCTGAGATAATTGCAAATGAACAATGCTACATGATTTGCAAAACAAAATTAATCATTCTTGGCCAAGTGGCCGACAAATATTTTTTATATTAAATTTTAAATTTTAATAGTATAAAAATAAAATATTAAACTAAAATATTGACTGGAAAAAATATTTATTTTCTCATTGAGCATATTAATCATGGAAGAAGTCACTATATCTGCCTAAAAAGTGCAACGGACAATAATTCAATCCCTACCAATCTGAGAAATTTCATATCGTTAAGCAAAAGCTAACACCTCACAACCCACCCAACTTCTGAAGCACATGGAATCTATATGAATGAAATTACAAATTAAATGCAACACTTCCATTAATGGTCTTTCACTAAGATAGCTTCAATGATTAACCTTATTGCCAGAATTCAATTTAGACTAATGAGATTAAAATGTGGCCACAAATAAAGGGAAAGTAAACTTGAGAATTTATCATTCAAATTTAGGCCAATTTGTAACTAGCTAGAAGAGTATACAAATGGTGTTATATACATCATTTAACATTTATTATTAAATTCTTGCCCTTTTAGGGAATCTACTGTGATTCATATATGTTTATCGAATAAATTACCATTTGTACCCATAAAAGATACAGATACTGATAAATGTGTCAAGAATACGCTAATGGACCAATTGTGTAACCAACATCTGGGTATTCTTGGCACACGAAAGCCATTTTCCATATTTATAATTGTCGTTTTATTCTTATATAGATACATTTGTCAGTATTTATATCTTTTATGGATACAAATAGTAATTTATTCTATGTTTATTATTGTCTTCCATTTTGCTAAAACTGGTCACACGATTTCAGTACTGCATGAACTTCTTATAAAGAGACCATTTCAAACGGGTAATGCTAGGTAGATAAAAAAAAACAGTCAGAACTGGCCTTATTTAGTATTTATTAATTGTCGTGACAATTAATAAATACTAAATAAGACAAGTTATAGCTATTTTTGTCTGATTTTTTTTTATTACCAAACATTTCGGTTTCAAACGAAGGCAACTAAATAGAGATAAAATAAAATCTGGCGTCAGAGTTATTCTATTTCTAAATCAATTGTCAAAGAAAGGTACATGCAAGCAGAGAGTTATTACATTACAAAAAATATTTAACCAACGTAACAAGTTATTTTTGTAGCCAAATTTAATTAAGTTTTTTTTGTTCTTCATCTTATGTGTCTTTTATCCTTCTTCTTCAACTGAATTTTATTATGCTAATAAACTATTGGACCAATTTAGCTGAATTTGATTATCAACACCAAGTCAGGATTAATCACTTGTTAAGACAAGATTAGTACTATATGAAGGGTGAATTAGAAGAAGCAGAAGGTGGGGGGAACATTGATTGCACTTGAAGGCAAATCAAAGTATATCGTTCATAATCATCATTGTTGTGTCCTAACTTTGTCAGCCTTATGAAAAATCGTTATGGCCTTATGAGCTTTCGTAGCTTGGGGTTTGAAATTCGAAGGGTATAAAAGGAAAACATAAGGTATGCAGCGTCTTGAATAAGTGATAAGGTTGAACATGAAGATGAGAGGAGTATTTGGGGTTGTTTTGGTAGCTGTATTAGTTCTGCTCATAAGTCCTTGTTTGGCGAATAATAATGGGAGAAACGTTTTTCATGAGAGAAAGGGTAGTAGTAGTGTGAACTCTACTACCATTCACACTAGTGAGGGAAACTCATCTGAAGAAATATTAGTTGGAAGGAAATTTAATAGAAATAGTGGCGGCGGCCGGGGAGGACAAGGAGCTGGGACCGGAAGTGGTGCGGGAGGAGGCGGAGGCAATGGTAAACATAAAAGGCAGAAAGGAGGGAAGAATAATGGTGGAGGTGGAGGAGGTGGCGGAGGTTCAGGTGGTGGTGGTGGGGGTGGGGGTGGTGGCAGTGGCGGTGGCGGTGGTGGAGGAGGAGGAAGTGGCAAAGGTCAAGGATGGGGAGGAGGAAGTGGAAGTGGTGGAGGCGGAGGTGGTGGTGGTAGTGGAGGTGGGGGTGGAGGAGGAGGCGGTGGCAGTGGAGGTGGGGGTGGGGGAGGAGGCGAAGGAGAGGGTTGGGGCTGGGGCGGAGGCAGTAGTAGCGGCAACGGGAAAGGTAACAACAACTTTAGATGTTGGATATGGGGCTGCAGTGATCATGAGCAACACAACACAAGGCATTAATCGATGCATCCTTTTTAAAATGAAAGACTGAAAGAGCATGTGGCGTTTATGGTTTTGGCTTTGCTTTTGTAGCATTAGTAGTGTCTTTTTTCTAATAATGCATATTTTTATGAAAATGTCTTTCCACAAAGATAATATTATAAATTATTAGATCGTTGATATATTTTACTAAATATATTTAATTGAACGATCTAACAATTTATGATTATTTCTTTATGGAAAAATATTTTTATAGAAATATTTACCATATTAAAAATTACACTACCTGAACTCACTCTATATATATATATATATATATTACGTGTCGTTTTAAATTGAAATAATATACTAAAAGAGATATTTGTTACATGGAGTTTTGAACACTAAATTTATAATAAAAGCTAAGGTAAGTATTTTCTTATCTTGATCTGGGTTCTTTTTCTTAACATCAAATTAGTTTTTGGACCAAATTTTTGAGTTCTCCAAGCGGCCAAATAACAATCCGGCTCTCTGGATTTAGGCTCCGACTACGGTCCAAAACGAACAGAAGATCACAAACATTTAATTAACATTTAAATTTAAATGTCTTTTTTATTTTAATCTATAACATAATATAAGATAGCAACGATAAACTATATATAAAGGGAGCGCTCGCTTTGCTATAAAAGCAGGCTAACGAGGCCTTACTTATTCAGGAGGGGAGTGAAGTCTCGAGAAGCATTGTATAGAGGAAGATCCTCAGCTCTTCCTCATTCTCAAGAGGGTTTTAAATCTTTCTTTAACATAAGTGACAACGAGCGAGACAGAGATGGAAGAGATCGAACACGAAAATAAGAAGCAAGCTCGTTTTCCTTTTTTATCGTTTTGATAGAGAGGGATGGAGAAAGTGAACAAAACGGAATAGCATTTCTCAATCGAAAAGAGATGGGTTCTCATCTTGCATTTTTCATCGAATAAATGCGAAAAAAGAATCATATTAAAAAACCTTATGAGTTGAGTTAGCACGACGTGATTGATTACATTTTCTATATATAAGCCTTACCCCGCTGCCCAAGCAGATCAAGCCATAAGAAGAAGATCCTTAATCTCGTCTGATAATGGCTTGACGGGCCCAAAAAAACTACATAAAGTGATGTCGCTCTTACTAAGGATCCTTGTGGGTCTTTACAACTACTGAAGGCAAAAACCTTAGTTTTAAACAGCCAATAAAAGGCCTTAAAGCAAAAATAAAAGAGAACGAAAGAGTGGACCTCAGTCTATTGCGAGAGGTAATTCGAGTCTTTATTGACATTAGTAGAGACGTAAACAATATCTTTAGTCTTTCCGTCTATAGTTGCCGATGTGAACTATCGACTTGCAATGTCCTAATCAAATGCCCAGTGGTATGATCAAAGCCGATGATCGTAAGCATCCATCACGATATCGAATGAAACTATTCATGGAATCATGCACCATGTGAAACGTAGATCATCGCCGTTCTTAACCGAGATTCAGGTTAAGCTCCATCTCGGAACCTTGTGGGTTTAGGAGTAAAGCATCCCGAGGTTGGTGCATCTCGATGGGCGTGAAGAAGCATTGGGAACCCCAATTTCTTTCTTCGGAGCTATTTCTTTTCCCGTCCCCCAGCCCCGGCATAGCGCTTCGCTTCCAGTTCTTTGGAAGAATCTACTGACTTCTCCCTTCTTCATTGATCTAGGGGAAAAGGAACCGTCTACCAGTTGGCAAGCTAGGCATCAAGTAAGTGGCTTGATGAGGATAACTAGGCTGACACACCGGAGTTGGCTACTGGCACAACAGGGTGGTGCTTTAGGATTCCAATGTACTGCGTCCAATTCTGTGGATTGCGAATTTGCTTTCTGCTGCGGCTGGAGAAGATAGCTTACACATGATGATGGCTCTAGCTGGATCCGGCATGTGCAAGCTGGAATCCAGTCCCAAACCAACAAAAAAAACAAGAACTAAAAAAGGAACCTCCCAACCAACAAGCCGACTTAATAGAACGCGGAACGACCTAACCAGAAGCATGGATTGGAGTTTCATAAGAACCATATTGAAATAAATTCCAATCAATAGAAATGCCAAGTAAAAAAAATTGGAAGAGCTCGTTATATCGGAGTCAGAAGCGAAGGCGAAGGGGAATCTGATATCCCTTCAAGCCCTGGCAAAGGATTAATCTTGAAGTCCCTATTTACTAATTACTAATGAGACCTACTCGGCCTACCGCCTAACTTACTAGCAGACTGCCCCAACCCCAATCCAAAACCCATACCTTCCATCAACCCTGGAAAAGGGCTTGAGGCTACCTTTCTGGTGGAGAAGTCTGCATCCCGAGCACTGTTTGGGCAGTTCATACAAGAAGGATGGAGTCTAGAACCTGGCATTTGAGGATCCAGCTGAAAGCTCTTTCAGGTACGTTACACACTTTTAACTCTCACCTATACCTCTTAGATTCATTTTGACTTGAGTGTCAGATTGTCTTTGCAGGTACCATCCCCTGCTGCTCCAGAGATCCAATTCCATCACCACCTCGACCGGCGAGTCCCTAATCCTTCTCATAACCCGTACCAGTGAAGTCTTGTACATTGGCACCATCTGTAGAGACTCACCAAGTCTCAACAGCATGATAGAAGAATTCGACGAGCGATCTTCCAGCCACCACCATGACCCACCAAACCCAAGCCCCGAACCATGGAACGATGCTCGCCCGCTAACTCGTGGGAGGATAACTAGTATCGTGCAAGTCTAGCCAACAGACAGGCAGCAGCTACCAGAAAACGGCCGCCGATCCGGCGTGCCCAGAGCAGCCAATGGCCTAGAAAAAAAAGTGATCCAGATAATCCAAGAACTCTACCAGAGGGTGCAAACCATGGAAGGCCGGATCGCTTCCAAAGAGTGATAATAATCGAAACACGCAAGCCAGGCCACCTCCAGGAGCCTCTCCCGACGAGAAGTCAAGAACGAGAGATCACGCACCTGGTACCACGACAGACGTCAATCTCGCAGAGTTACGGTGACGACGTTGGAACCGATGAGCATGGCGGAAGCGAGCTTTTAGTGACAAGGCTCCGAGGAGAAAGGATGAGGAATTTGAAACATGAATTGAAGTCACGTGCAACAAGAGGATCGACTGTTAAGGATTGAGATTTGGAAGAAAGAAGAGATAATAAGTCAGAGGGTTTGGCTTTGGGGGTGAAACGGCGTATTGCATAAGCAAATTAGGGAATTAAAGTGTGTTTGGAGGGGAGGTGGTGAAACAACGTCGTTTTGGTGCGTAAGGACTAATATGTCCTGTTTTCAAAAGTTCAAAGTCACATGTCATCTCGTAACGGACAGATCAGCGTCACGGGAGCCATATTAGACTTTTCCGTCGGGTCCAATGGAATGACTTCAACGGAAGGGTAAATTTGTCCACATTTTGGAAGGGTCAGGGACATAAATGTATTTTTTATTCCTCGGGGACAAAAATGTCCGCGGAAAGAAAAGTCAGGGACCTATTTATTCTTTTCTCTATTTTTTATGGTTCCTTTAGCTCTTATGGTGAGGTTGAATTTCAAGCTCAAACGTGGAGTATTGTGTTTAGTGCTGCTATGATCCCGGAAGTCCATTCTTCATTTAGCATAAAACCTTCTAATTGGAGGGTCCCTGAACTTGGTGCAATAAAGCTTAATTGCGATGGTAGTGTAAAAATGTCGATTGAGAATGCTGGTTTTGGTTTATGTTTGCGCAATAATTATGGCAACTAGGTGATAAGAGGGGCAGACTGAATTAATAGTGCCAATGTCATCAAACCAGAGCTTTCGAGCATATGGAGAGGTTTACATCATGCTGGTGAATTTAGAGTTAAGCTCATGGTGTTTTAGTCTTGACTGTCCCAAGGCGTATGACCTGGTGTTTAGGTGGAGATTATCTGATAGGCATCATGAAATAGAGATTGTTAAAAAGAACTTTCATTTGAAGATGAGAGTGATTGAAAAGTGAGGTTTGAACTCATATAGAGAGATTCTAATAAAGTTGCGGATTGGCTCGCTAGAAGGGGGCTTGTGATGTTGATGACGAAGTGATTTGGCTACAACTTCCAATTGTATTACTTCCTTTGTTAATGCAGGACAAATCGAACATCTGATACATTACTAGGGCTATTGTTGGAATCGAATCCCGTAAGACTATGCATATGACGGAATTCGAACTCCTGGTACTTGCTTAAGTAGACTAATGAATTAACCACTAGATCAACCAAATTTGCTTTGCCACTAGTACTAATATGAATATTTTTTACATAAATTATAATAATATTTTAATATTTATTAATATTGAAATATAAATTAATTTTTAATTATTTTTTTCAATTATATAAAGTACATAAAATATTTTTTGTATTAATAACTAATGATATATTATTTCTAAACTCATTTCAAAAATATATATTAAGAATAAATCCAAATATGTTGACACATGATATTATTTAAGTATGTCTAAATGTGTCTGAAAAAGAAATTTTTTATCTGTTATTAAAAAGAATTTTTTATCTTTTATTAAAACATATTTAAACACAGAAAATATGTGTATTGGATGACTGTTGACAAGTGTCGTATTTGAAATGTATTGAATTGAATATGCAAATATAATAAATAAAAAAGTGTCCATCGTAGGTAGGGCTGGAAGTGAGTCAAGTCAGCTCATGAGCTAGCTCGAGCTCGACTCGTTAATAGCTCGATAAGCTAAACTCGTGAGCTAGTGAGCCAAGCTTGAACTTGGAATTGAGCTCATAAATTAAATGAGCCGAGCTTGAGTTTGGATAAGCTCAGCTCATTAGCTCGTGAGTTGATTCGATTATATATATATTAATGATCTTAATTATTTAAAATTTTATATTTATTTTTTACATATAATTTTGATGTAAGACATAAATAAGAAATTTATAATTTATTGATAGATAACAATATATAAAATTGATATTTTTAAATATTTTTTAAAATATATAAGTTATAATTTATTGATATAAAATTATAGATTATGTATTTATGTTTCTATTATTTGAGTCAGCTCGTAAGCTCGAGCCAACTCGTGAACTTTTGGTGAACCGAACTTGAGCTTAAGAAATAGACTCGATTGTTAATGAATCAAGTCGTAAGCCAAGCTCAATTTTTGTGAGTCGAGCTTGAGCTTAGTTTAACTCGACTAAGCTCGACTCACTTACAACCCTAATTATAGGTACTGAGATAAGCATCGAAAAATCAATCCAAGTTTCTAGGCCTCTACTCTCAGTCATATAGTTCTTTGATATATCATAAAAGCCCAAAACGAATCTGACAGTAGGCCAGATCTCTTATTCATTACTATGCTTAATTGGCTACAAAACGTGGCCCTCTCTGACAAAAAAAAAACGTGGCCCTCTCTGTCTCACGCTGTCACATGATTGCAACGTTCGACTGTCAGGACAGAGATAGGAGACAAAATCTAATATTAACTCCAATTCCCAAACACAACAAAACATCTTAATCTCCTCCATCACATTCACACGAGTTCTTTTTTCCTTTCCAAGTTTCTAAACGCTAAATTCTCTCTTATCAAACCTACCATGTAAGTTTTAACTTTCAATTAACATCAAAAAGCAGAAATTTGACGATTTGTAATGATATTTGATATCCAAATTAGTATCTAAGAAATCTAATCTCTAATTATGAATTAGACAATAATTTCTACCTATTTTCACTTATGTCATTATTTTACATTCCTATATTTTAGATCATGTGTCAATAATATTAGTTTGAGTAACTACTGTTTTAGTCTTTAAAAATATAAATAGTATTTGAACATTATTGTTAGTCAAAATTTTCTATAGTAATACACTAAATTAATTTCTAAAAGATTTTTCGTTGAATACTTTAATTTTTAATAAATTTTAAGTATTAAATTAATTTTAAAATTTTTATTTTGTTAGATAAATTAATTTTTATTATAAAATTTTAAAAATATTTAAAGACTGTTATATTTCTATTAAATAATAATATAAATTTATTTGTCTAATCTTTTATAAAAATTTAAACAAAAAAATTAATATATTTAAGAAAATAAAATATTAAAAAATTAATTTGATGATTAAAAATTAATCTAATTTTTAGAAGTAAATAATAAATAATAAATAAAAACTCAATTCCACTGAGCTTCACGTAAAATTAATAAACAAGAGTCGTTAGATAAAAATTGAGTAACGGCTCTCAATATCAATGAAATCCACCGTATCTAAGTTTCCACCTAAATAATAATGAAAGGAGAAAGGATAGTGAAGTTGAAGAAAGAAGAATGGAAATGAATTTTGATAACACATAATCTAAGGGATGAAGTGTCCGAATCTCTTACATTCTTGATACGATTTTTGGTTGCCACCCTGACAGAAAAAGAAGATAAGAGGACACCGATACAAGCAATTACCGACAAGCCTCACATTCGCAGAACCCGGTTTAAGCGCCATTAGAGGACTCGGTATACCTCCAAACAAGTAATTCCCTCCCAACAGAAGCCTCTCAAATGGCGAAACCCCCGGTTCAGGCAAAACCGTCTTCAATGCAAACTGAGTCGGTATCATACCACTCAACTTGTTGTTCTCCATTGACAAAGACGCAAGCTTCGGCATCATCGCCAAGAACATCGGCAAGAACCCCTCAATCTCGTTGTTGCTCAGATCAACCGCTATAAGTCCGCTTTGCAAGTAGTCCAATGCGTAACGTGACGCTATGTTCATGGAAGAGAATTTGTTGAAAGAGAGTGTTAGTTGCTCCAGTGAGGGAATCTGAAAGAGACTGAAAGGGACTGAGCCACTGAAATTGTTGTAACTCAAATCAAGAACCTCAAGATATTTCAGCTTCGTGAAGCTCTCGGGTTGTAAATAACCGCTTAAGGAGTTGTTTCGCATTGAAATCTGAACCAAAAACTCCGGTAAAGCCTCCGGCAATTTTCCGGTGACGCCATTGTCACTGAGGTCTAAGTAGTTAAGGTTTTTGAGAGAATCAAAATTCTTCGGAAGTTCTCCGTTGAGGTTGTTGAACTGAATTTCAAGCCTTTTCAAGGTTTTGAGCCCGTTATTGAAACTCTCAGGGATTGTTCCTTCGAGATTGTTGTTATCCAGGTAGAGTTCTTCGAGCATGGAGAGGGAGCCAAGGGAAGAGGGAATTTCGCCGGTGAACGAGTTTCGCGAAAGACTGAGTCGACTCAAGCGAGTCAGATTTGAAAATGACTCGGGAATTTGGCCTGAGAAGTAGTTGTTTGAAACGTCGAGGGTTTCGAGGTAGGGAAGGTTCCAGAAGATGGAGGAGAGGGATCCGGAGTAACCCGCCTGGTCGAGACTGAGTTCGGTGACTCGGCTTAAACCGGAAACAACCGAGTCGCACCTGAAACCGCACGTGAACTTTTCGGTGAAGAGGTTGTCGCATGGGTCCACGGTGAAGTTCCATGAGCTTACGCATGAACCTGGAGTCAGAGAAGAGGGGTCGATTTTGTTCTTTAGTTCCTTCAGAACTTGTGCGTCACCCCAATGTGTCTTTGATTCAACGGTGGATATCACTCCCAAACCTGAAATGATCAGAAATAGATGGAAGTGGAACTGTGGGAAACTGAGAGAAACCATTTTTGTGAATTTTGTAGAGTTGTTTGTTACTGGAACTGTGTGTTGTGTGTTGCCAAACTAAGATTAGAGGGTTTTCCTTTTTTTTTATTGTGATGGGAAAAGTTGGAGAAGGGAGTGAAAACTGAAAAGGTGAGGGATTTATGAATAGAATATAGTAGCTTTCTCTTCCTCCACACAAGGTACTGAAGGTAGTCAGAGATCTTTTCTATAGTGGCTTCACGGGCTGTTTGTCAGAGGCTCAGCAACCTTTAAACTGGGACCCTTCTTTGCATTACATTCTAGGATTTTGTTGATAAGCATAAAATTTGTTTAGGGAGTAAATTTATATTTTAGTTTTGAGTAAATACTAAATAGCCATGTTTTATTCGAAAAGATTTGGATATCGAGTGGAAAAGATGCATATGAAGAGGTAGAAAGTGAAAGAAAGAAGAAGACTTTTGATTGGGATAGAGTGTTGGTTGTGATTGCCAAATTTAAGAGTTTGTGGATATTTGGATTTAATAAGATAATTTTTTAGGAGATTTCTGTTCGTTCTTTGATCGATGAGGCTCGTATTTGACAGTAAATTTTGTCTAATTATGTGATGTTGAACACTCATAAAATTAAGATTATTTTTGATATGACGGTCATTGTCTGGTGTGTCCTGAAAGATAAATAGATGTACCTTTCGAGGCATATCAGACGATATATGGGGTGGATTTATTATATTAGCACTCTCGTTTTTCCATGCATGATTACTCAGCTAGTTATGGAGACTGAGGTTATCTGAATGGTCACAGATGAGAGATCAATAGTCTCCCGCCATAAAAGGGTAATTTCACATGGCGACTGGCCTGGACTTGACCCTACACCGAGACGACGAGCCAGACAACAGCCAGCACCTTCTATAGAGGCAGGACCTTCAGCCTCAGCTCCTTCAGCTTTAGCACCTTCAGATTCAGTAGCACCACCATTATTTTTACAGCTATTCTACCACCTGATCTATCGGTTGACCGATGACATAGCTCATTCGGAGCGCCGCTCCAAATGTCACTATGAGCACTTGAGAAGGATCATGATCTCCGGCGGCACTAACATCCCACCTGAGTCGGATACTCCATCAGAGAATTCTAATCATGAGGAGGCCCAGGACCCACCAGCTGATGGTGGAGGTGATGCTAGTGACGACCCCCTCCACTCTGCCTAATTTTGAGCACCAAAAACGGTGCTATTTTTTAAATGTGGGGAGGTTGTCCGGCTTTAGCAGTGTATTTTGGGTGACAATTTTCATTTTTGAACACTTTTAGTTTTGGTTTTTGTTATTATGCTTTTTAGTTACTTTTTATATATTTTATCATATTGAAAACTTTTTACTTAATTTATTGCACTTTCTTAGTTTATTGCACCATTTAACTTTATTTGTACATAACCTAGTATTATATTGTAGTGATGCCGGAAATTATTTTTCATATGGAGAAGTGGTTGGTGTTTTGGGAGATTATTGGAAAGTGGGGTGATTTACCGTGGGGTAGGGGTAGCAGCCACCACGCAGGGGGCGTGCTGTCCAAGCAGCCAAGCCGCGTGTCATCACCGGAGCACCACGCAGGGGGCGTGCTGAGGCCGCGTGTCATCGCCCAAGCACCACGCAGGGGACGTGGTGACTTGGCAGCCATGCAGAAGGCTAACACCACGGGGGGACGTGGTGGAGGTGGCAGCGCAGATTTCCAAAGCGGTCTTCCATGCAGGAGACAATGTCTACTCGGGAAGCAACAAGCAGAAACGGGGCTCTATATATAAGGAGCCTCTTCTTGATCACTCTATAGGTAAGGTTGCTGGGATCATTGTATATTGTTTGAGAGTAGGAGAAGGTTGCTGAAGAGAGAGTGTGTGGAAGAATACAAGAGAGATTAGAGATCAAGAAAGAGGAGAAGGAAGGTTGCAGTGTAAAAAATAGAAACATTGGAAAATAGGAGAAAAAAAATTTTTGTCTTTATTTTAAAAGATGGTTCGTAATTACTGTGCTCCGGAAGAACATATTATAAATTATTTGGATCATCCAATTTATGTAAGTTGGTACATTATATCTTTATTGTATTTTAATTTTCTATTTTTTTATTTAATATAGTAACGTATATATATATTTTTTTATTTTGAGATTAATTATATGTTATAAAAAAACTATAATATAATAAACTGTATATTATGTAATGTAATAAAAATTTTATAATAAAATATATATTTTTTACAATAAAATATTAAAATGCTATAGTAAAATAAGTATATGTTCTGTTAATAAACAAAGAAATTTATGTTGCAAAAAAAGTAGAAAAATTTTCATGCATGAGTTAAAAAAGAAAAATCGCTCATTTATATCAATTTAATAATAATAATAATAATAATAATAATAATATATAAATAGTAGCAATATAATATAATATAATATATACATATATATTTACGGTTTGCATACTAATAAATGTATGCATAAATTTTTTAAGTAGTAAAAATATTGAATTTTTTAACATAGATATGTGTATGTTAATTAATAAATAATATTATGAAAAATTAAAACATAAATATTATAATAAATAAGGAATTAAAATTTTTAAAAAATAAATAAATAAATAGATAAGCTATGTTAAATATTTTAATAAATAAGATATTAAAATAAATATGTCAATGTTTATTAATATATTTATAATGATTATTATTTAAATAATGTAACAGATATCTTTGTTGATGCAGCCTAATCGGAATTTGTTAGTGCGTAAACTGGATCCGCCACAGACGTGGAATCCGATAGTGGAGAACTACTTACGCGCCACGGGATTCTACCATGTGTCTAGAATTGGAGTCATAAGAGGATTTCACCCCATGTTAGCTGCTCTGGTTGAAAGGTGGAGGCCTGAAACTCACACCTTTGTATTACCGATCGGTGAGGTTACAGTGACATTAGAGGATGTGGCTCATATATTCGGACTACCCATTGATGGAGAGGCTGTCAGTGGATGGACAGATAGTAGTGGCGAGTTCGTTCAAAGTCAGGGCATAGAGATATTCGGTCGTGAGCCATCAGTCAGTGGTAATGCGAAGTCTTATATAAAGCTTGGATGGGTTCGACGTATTAGAGACGCAGAGCAGTTGGACACTGACGAGTCTATCAGGAGATACGTCAGATGTCATATCTTCTGTTTGTTAGGGTCGACCTTATTCACAGACAAGTCGACTGCATATGCCCATGCGAAATATCTACCGTTGCTTCGTGATTTCGAGCGGATCCATACTTATAGTTGGGGGTCAGCTTGTCTCGCACATCTTTATAGAGCACTATGCCGTGCATCACGATATGATACAAAGGAGATGGATGGCCCTCTAAATCTCTTGTTTGTTTGGGCATGGGAGCGAATGCCGTGTCTTGCTCCCGTACCGAGACAAACGCTTCCACCGGCCGAGATACCAGTTGCCATGAGGTAATAAGATTTATTTTAGTTATGTGTTATTTTCATGATGCATATATGACATATGATGACTTATTTAATTTTTTTCAATTAACAATGTTTCAGGTGGAGTCATTCGGAACGGACCACAGCGTGGTCATCGAAGACCGTGGAGACATTCAGGCATGATATAGATTACATGCAGGAGGTAAGTAGTTATGGCTCTTCTAATCCGTTTTTTGAACCATTATTATTATTGTTCTAATATACCAATAATACTGTGGCAGTTTGAGTGGCGGCCGTATGACGGGTTGATCGTCCCCGACGACTTGCATCCCCATCTTGAGGTGTGTGACATCGTTGCTCCGTTGTTATCGTTCGAGTGTGTTGAGTGGCACCCTGCGGACAGAGTGATGCGTCAGTTTGGATATGTACAACCTCCTCCGGGGATACCAAGGGATATTCCAGTTGACCATCATTGCATCGTTCTACGCGGAGTGCAGCTTCATGACTGGACAGTTTTGCGTGGGCCATGGATAGTGGAGTGGGCCAACAGGCGATACAGCCGACTGCGAGACCTGCACCCCCTACCGACCTGGGATTTTTTACCGACGGTTGAGTACCGGGATTGGTACATGCGCTCCTACGGACATCTGTTGAGATTGACAGGGTACGTTCCTCATCATCCACAGCCACCTGCCCCACAGCCACCTCCCCCTCAGCCACCTCAGCATGCAGTGTTTGAGCCGTTTCCTTATTATATACCACAGCCACCGACCTACAGTCATGGTAGCCAGCACACTCAGCAGTCCCAGCCCAGCCACCACTCTCAGCAGTCCCAGCACAGCCACCACTCTCAGCATCATGATCCCATACTTACCATTTCTTCCGGTCATGATTGGTTTGACTTCTCCAGCGACGGACCCGGAGATCAGCTACAACAGGATTGGATTGACGCTGGTTTAGGAGGCTGGTCAGATTTTAGTAGTATCCCTTCACCGTCAGTGCCGGCTGATCCACGTAGGGCATCAGTAGATATGGGACATGCTTTGCGGGGTCGTACTTCTGACCACAGGTCAAAGAGTGCGTCATGTGATAGTGGTTTTAGTCAGCGTCAGCGGGGATACGCAGTTGTTGACACGTTCATCCCCGTTCCATCTGCTCCAGCTGAGGCAGGCGGGTCGGCCGCTCCGACAGAGGCAGGCGGGTCGGCCGCTCCGACAGATGCAGGAGGGTCAGTTCGAGGTCACCCATATGACCTACGGACGGAGCGAAATCCACCTGATAGGTATACTCCATCGCGGTTAGGGTCGGGCATTATGCGTAAGGGACTGCATTGGTTCGTTGGAAAGAAGTGAGCTTTGGTCGTTAACTTAATGTAAATCGTGTTTAATGTTTGTTTAATTAACTTATGTAATCAGTTGATGTTTGTTTGTTTAACATATGTAATCAGTTAATGTTTGTTTTGTTAACATTTGCGGGGTCGTGTTTAATGTTTGTTTAATTAACTTATGTAATCAGTTGATGTTTGTTTGTTTAACATATGTAATCAGTTAATGTTTGTTTTGTTAACATATGTAGATCGTGTTTAATGTTTGTTTAATTAACTTATGTAATCAGTTGATGTTTGTTTGTTTAACATATGTAAATCGGGTTTAATGTTTGTTTAATTAACTTGCGTAATTAGTTGATGTTTGTTTTGTTAACTTATGTAATCAGTTAATGACACTGTTAAGCGACAATTTTTATATCAATGGATAGACTTCAATTGAAAAATACAAACACGTCTAATTTCAAAATCATCAACTAACAAAATACAAATAAAAAATACAACCATGACAATATTAAACTACGAAGCAGTACCACTCGGTCCAGCACGCTGAGGACACCTACTCCGACTATGACCCTGAGCACCACAGAGACGGCATATCCGAGGACCACGCATGTCGCGTGAGTCCATTTCATTCAAGTATCGGGTCAGTTTGGGCCTGCCTTTAGACGTTCGCCTCTGCGCGGGATTAGCGACCAATGTGGGTCCCTCATAAGGGGGCCATGTATCGGGATTACCTAATGGTGTGAACTCAAACTTATATACTTTACGAACCTCTGTCATCTTGTACACGTCATGCACATACAACTGCCAATCGAGACGCTGGTTAGCACAGCAAGCAATAACATGGCGACATGGTATTCGTTCAACCTGAAAGTGCCCACAATCACACGTCCGTCGTGCAAGATCAACAACTAGCACCTTTCCAGTAGTCATTTCGCGCACCTCAAACACCTCATTTCGTCTATCAAAGCGGTGCACAACTATATTCCCAGCCTGTTGCATACTTGCTTCTATCCGCTGTTGCGCAAATGCAGAGTACGTATATCCAGCACGCTTGCGTTCGTGAGTCTCGGCACTCTTCCGCGTAAAAAGTTCATTTAACCTATAATATGTTGCTCGGACCAGCGCCAACACAGGTAGATTACGGGCACCCTTCAAGACTGAGTTAATGCACTCAACAAGGTTCGTTGTCATATGGCCCCATCGATGTCCTTCGTCGAATGCCAATACCCAATGTCTGAGTCCAATGGCATCGCACCACCTGGCATATGCCTCGCCTCGCTCTTCCAACCTCTTATAGTTGATATTGTTCTCCTCCACCGTTCTTGAATAACCTATGTTGACAACAAGCTTTTGCAAGTGAGGGACTTTGAATGCCCTTAAGAAGTTACTGCCGATGTGTCTTATACAAAACATCCACCATGCTCTTGGAGGTTGCCAGTCGCCACCGGAACGATTTACTGCTGCCCGTATTGACTCATGTCGGTCTGAGATCATACCCACACCATCTTTTCTAACAACATACATTCGCAGATTCCTTAGAAAGAAGTGCCACGCATCAGCTGTCTCCCCTTCCACCAAGGCAAAGGCGATAGGCACAATATTATGGTTCCCATCTTGTGCAACAGCTACTAGAAGTGTACCTTTAATTTGTATTTTCCGTATAGGTGTGTGCCGTCAACCTGAACCAGCGGCTTGAAATGTCTGAATGCCCTAATGCATGGATTAAAACTCCAAAATACACGATGAAGTATTTTTACACCTTGCGCCTCCTCATTCCCGTTGTACAGTGGTCGTGTTTCTATTTGGACAACTGAACCAGGCATCTTCTGCACCATGATCGATAGCCACCATGGCAAGGCTTGGTAAGAATCCTCCCAACCACCGAAAACGTTGGCTATGGACTTCTGCTTTGCCAACCAAGCCTTTCGGTAACTAATGGTATAGTTGAACCTTGACTGGACTTCCGCAATTATAGATTTCACCTTGATGGACGGGTCCGTCTCGACCAATGGCCTTATAGCATCAGCAACTGTATCTGAGTCCAACTTCGAATGATCTTGTGAAATTGTTCCGATCGTGCACGTGTGGCTACCGTTGTATCTTCGTATCTCCCAACAACCTTTTTTCCGTATCAAGCTAGCTCGGATAAGCCAGTCACATCCGCGCCCGTACATCTTGCATTTTGCATAGAACGTCTGTGGCTCAGACTCATACACCTCATAGTCAACTCCTTTACCAATAGTGAAACTTCTAATTGCTGCGACGACCGACTTTCTAGAACTGTATTCCATTCCAATCCGGAACTCCCCGTCCTCACCATCGGCAACGCCTATGTCAACAAAATTAAAAAATAGTAAAAAAAATTCAAGTTAAAATATAAATTACATATCTTTACTAACATTTTAAGAATATTCAACTATTTTACCGAGATTAACAGGTTTTCATCGGTTCATTTCCGATTTCACCGATTCATACTGGTTCGTTTTCTTATTTAGTTTAATTAATGAACCGGACCGGTTTAATATTTGCTTCACCAATTTTCCGGTCGAACCGGCCGGTTCAGTCCGGTTTGGTCCGGTTCAGACAACACTGTTTTTTACTCAATCGAACGTATAAACTAACAAAAAATTATTATTTAGTGACCACGTACCTATGTTTGTATATTCCGGAAACTCGTGTGCATGCATGGCCTCGAGATCCAACTCACGCATAAAAGGTGGAACGTCCATCGGTTGACTGCTCGACGGACCCACCACTACATTCTCTGCTGCTGCCTCAACTCCCACATTACCATCCTCATCTTCGTCGCCGGCCTCATAAGTCGCTTCGAAATCATCTTCGCTGTCACTATTCATTCCTTGGTACACTGCATCTCTATCATCATGTATATCTACATCATTCTGAACCGCCACTGCCTCTACAGTTTCAAAATCAACGTACACCTCAATCTGTGGGTGTCGCATCTGAGTCTGCTGGTGAATTTGAAACATCTTCTGCATACTCGCTTCATCAGTGATCGGCATGGCATCAAACTGTATTAGACCACCAAAAACCACAACCGGATTTCGGTACAGAATTCTGCTCACTCTCATTAACGTACCATTCTCCATGCTTTGACAGAGGCCGTTCTGCAGCTCCATTAATGTCATCGTGCAGGGAACCACAAACGAAAACGGATTCTGGCACACAAACCTCACTCCCTCATGAGTATTACGTATTATCTCCCCGTTGCGATACACCACCAAATTTGCAGTTCCCTCCATTACACCACCTCAAAGAATCCTCACAACACACTCAAATCTCACTCACTATGGAAAACACTCTCGAGCTCTTCTTTATATAGAGCAGTGCTGCCTGTCTCAACCAATCACGCTTTGACACGTGTCAGAACGCCCCTGCGTGCTGACTCATCACGCCCCCACGTGCTGCACTTCCTGGCCAATCACGCTTTGACACGTCATCACGCCCCCCACGTGCTGATTCACCACGCCCCTTGCGTTCTGCCACGTGCTGCAACTACATTCAGCCACGTCAGCACGCCCCCTGCGTGCTGCTTAAGTGGCTCAACCAGAGCGTGCCACGTAGCCTCTACGCCCCCTGCGTGTTGAAGGCACCACGCCCCCTGCGTGTTACCCCTTCATCTGACACGTCCATCTATTTGTAATACACACTATAAGTCCATTTTCTCCCAATACACCAAAATATTTCCCATATTTTAATTAATGAGCCTAGTGATGCATATTTTTACATTTTCTTTTAATTTTGACTTGTACATATACCTTTTAGCCTTTAGTTATGATTGTGATTTAGATGATGTGATGATTGCACCTAGTTGATTTTCTATACACTTAATGTTTTGGTTTGATTGAAATTAGGAAATAAATTTAATATTTTTTTACTTTTTCCATCTAATCACATCATATATACATATATAGAATAAGTGTTAGTCAATTTAATAAAATTTTCAAGAAACTTCCTTTTATATAGGGCATTGAAATTTAAATTGATTTGAGTTGAAATTCTTTATGAAAACTTGCAAGATTTATACATTGTGAAATATGGCTTTTGAGCAAAGAACACCCAACCTATGAATTTTTGAGTCTAATTGTGTAGTTACATAATTTAACCACTTATTTTATTCTTGTGTGTTGCTCTTTTTTCTATAATTGTAATATTTGGTTTGTTTAATTCTATATGTCCATTGTTTAATATATATTTTTGCATTTATGTGATTGAAGCCATCACTTTATTATAGCTCACTTAATCCAAATAGTCTACCATTTTATTTACCATTGTTTACCACTTTGAGCCTATTAATTTATCTTTTGTTTTTGATTAAGCACATCACTAGCTATAAGGGAAAAAACAATAATGTCCATAATTTAAATCTTTAATTAGCTTAAGTTAATAAAAGTGTGTAGTTTTAAGTGTGGAGAAATTCAAAAAATATTGGTAGATAAAATTGAGTGTTTTATTCTTGTTAAAAAATCTTGAGAATTTGGGTACATGCAGGGACAGATTTAGAGGGGGCGAGTAGTGGCCTCGGCCCCCCCAAAATTTTTAGAAACTATATTTATACATGTGATATGTATTTAAAAATATATATTATATAATTTAATATTTTTATATGTATTATTTTTTATTATGTGATAGATTTATGTATTAATTGTTTAATTCACTAATATTTTTTATTTAACTAATTTAATATTATACCCTCAAGTCTTTGTAACTTTCAAATTAATTTTTATATAATAATCTTTATATTTTTTAAAAAATCATTTGTTTATTTTATATTAACATATTTAAAATTTATATTATTATATTAATAATAACTTACGTAGTGTATTCTATAAAGGTATTGTGTCTTTTAAATAATTAATAATTTATCATTTATTTTTAAATTTTTTAAAATTTTTGAAAGAATTAATTTTAATTAATAAGATATGTGATATTTTTAACTAAACACGCTATAAATTATTAGTACTTTATAATTTTATAATGTACTATTGATATTGTTATATTTTTTATGTAACTATCATATTAAAAATAAAATTGTGAAAAAATTGATAATTATATATATATATATATATATATATATATATATATATTTGATAAATTCTTTGAAAAACTAACTCTAATAACTATATGTTAATTATTTTTATAGAATGAAAATTTTATTTTCTAAAATTCGGCCCTTCCATACTAAATTTTCTAGATCCGTCCCTTAGTATGAAAACCATATGCATTGGAGTTTTGGTATATATATATATATATATTAAAAAAAAAAAGAGAAAAAGAAAACAATAAGAAGGGACAAAATGCCCCAAAGAAAAGTAATAAGAATAATGCACATGAGATGTAAATTGAAAAGAATACATGAGTGTGTGAAAAAAGTGAAGAATGGATAATTAAGTTTGTAGTTGAATTGTATCGGTTGTTATATGTGTTAGGTAAGAGTTTAAGTTCATCAAAGATTCAAATTTCAAACTCACTTGACCATATGCATCCGTACCTTTACCTTAACCCCATTACAACCTTGAAAAATCCTCATGATATTTGCATATGTACATTAAATATTTGTTAATTGATTAGATGAAAAACAAATTTTAAAAAGCATGATTAGAGGAGGATTGAGTGGATTGACCCTAAACACTTGAGTGACTAGAGTGCATATACACATCCGGTGAGGGTTCAATTGCTCGATTCCCTACTTCCATCTATGACCATGATCATCTTGCAAGTTTGTAAATTCTTTTTTATGACTCAATTCAATTGTGAATTTGGTTTGGTTATGATTGTTTTGGTCCTTGATTGTGTATATATATTTTCTTGGAATTTGATTTATTTTGACTAAACTTATATATAGATAGATAGCTAGTGTTAACTATAATAGTTGCATACATTCAGATAGATTGTATTTAGGTAGTTTACTTGCATTGCATAAATGTTGACACCCCTTTCTTGTATCTTTCTTGATGTTAAGCATGAGGACATGTTTGGTTTAAGTGTAGGGAAGTTGATAAACTACAATTTTATGGTTTATTTTGTATTGAATTTGGTGGATTTCATCAACTTTTCTTACACTTATTCACTAAAATAGCATGGTTTTGTGAATTCTTCTTAAATTGTACTTAAGATTGAAAACATGTTTTTTAGGCCATTAATTTGCTAATTTTAATTCACTTTAATTTCATTAGATACCTTGATGTGTTTGATGAAGTGATTTCAGGTTTACAAGACAAGTAAGGATTGAAGAAGTGAGGAGAAAGCATGTAAAAGTGAAGAATTCATGAAGAAATGAAGTTTGGAGTATTTTACAGCCATGCGTACGCACAATTGTAGTTTTTATAGCCATGCATATGCACAAGAATTGATGTGTACACACGATTGTATTTTTTTACAATCATGAGTACGCATTGTCAGGCATGCGTATGCACGAATGCAATCACGTGACTCACTTAAGAAAAATATGGCTGGCAGTTTCTGGACCTTTTCAAGTCCAATTCAACTCATTTCTGAAGTATTTGAGGCCAAATTCAAGAAGGATCAAGAGGGGAGTAATTAGGTTTAGTTAGAATCATGTTTTAGGATGTATTCTAGAGAGAGAAGCTTTCTCTTCTCTTTAGAATTAGGATAGATTTAGGTTAAAATCCTCTTAAATTTAGGTTTTGATCTTGCTTTAATTTAGTTTTTCTTGCAATTTCTTGTTATTACATCTTTACTCTCTTAGTTTTATATGTTATTTCTTTTATTTGGTCACTTTTATATTTATGAACTCTTGTTGATTTTGATTTCTATTAGTGCAGTTTGATATTTTTTTATTTATTGATGTTTAATTGAGTTGTTACTATTGTTATCTTACATTTGGTAGCTTTAGATTTTGTTATTATTGCAATTTTACTATGCTTTTATTTTTATGCCTTTCAAATATTTGATAAAATGCTTGGTTGGATTTTAGAGTAAATTTTTATACTCTTGGCTTGTGATTGAGGACTTAGGTTCCTTGATATCATTGATGTCTAGTGTGATTGGTAATTTACGGTTGTTTGTTGGTTTTAGGACCAATTAGGTCCCTTGACTTAACTCTCTGAGACTAGAGGATGACTAAGTGGAATTAACCCTTTGTAATTACCATGTTGTGGTCAATGATCTATGATAGGAAACCTTGACTCTTAATCCTTGCCATGAGTATCTTTTAGCACTTATATTATCTTAGTTGTTAGCTTTGCTTTCTTGTTCATCATATTAAAAATTCCCAAATTTTAAGTTAGAACTATCTATACATATTGATAAGAACTAGACATGTACACACAATTAATTATTATAATATTTAAAATAATAAAAATATAATTTCATACATACAGTATAATATTCAAAATAACAAAAAAAAATTTATAATGACTATTTTTTATTTTTAACATGACTAAATATCATTTTTCTATATATATTTTTAAACAATATTTTACTTTTTATTATCTCATATTTAATTATCAAGTTTACTTATTATAGACTTTATGGCATAAATAAATTTTTTAATTAAAATAATTACAATATATTAATATATAGATAATATGCTTTTCTATCTTAAATAATTTTTAAAAAATTACTAATAATTTAAATTGTATTTAAAATCAAGTTTTAATTTAATTATTAATTAATTAGCTAATATAATAAAATTATTATTACTATTTTTTGAATTTATTTATTTATTTTTTATACTAAATTAAATTTAACAATATAATTATTATGTGTTAAGTGTAACAAAATATTCTTTTAACGTAAAACACAAAAGAATTATTTATATTTAATTTTAGGATAAACATAATATAACAAGTGGTATATATATATATATATAAGCATTATTTTTTTTTAAAAAAAATTGTGGGGGCAAATGCCCCTCCTTTGTATGTGTAGATCTGTTCCTGGTCAGCCACAAAGGATACTTGATCTCTCTTATAAATCCGACTTTTAATACGGTTTGCACATCTCTTATCAATTAATACTCTTACACCAAACTTATTCCATGCAATGCACATCAAAATTAATTGAGCACTAAAAGAAAAGAGTCAGAAAATGAGTTACCAAACGGTTCTCATTCCATATTGTATTGTTGTTTTTCAGATGCAGGTCGAGAGGCTCCTCGCTAAACGTCTGGATCCTGGAAAATGAAGTAGTCCTTGGGTGTATTTTGGTTTTCTATTTGTATATATGTATATATGTATTTAGCTTATTCTCCAAGTAACTTATGTATGCTGCTCCTCTTAGAGGTTTAGGGAGAGATAGGAGTTTATTCCTCTTGCCAGCCTTAGCTTCGCAGCCTGAGTTAGGGACTAGTTATGCTGTTTCTTTGCCTTTTCTTTATTCTTTTGCTTATCTTTATCATGTTCCTATTAGGTTTCTTAGCACGCAAGTAATCCTTTCCTGAGCATTACACTTTTTATTTTGCGATTTTGTTTTACCCATGTTCCAAGGCTCCTAGTTAAGTATCCTTTTCTCTATTATTATTATTATAATATATATATATTCTTAGAGGTCGTAATACCTTACTATCTCAGTCTTATGACTTAAGTATAAGATTAGGTATAGTAGGGTGTTACATTATGCTATTGTGGTTTTTGCTAAATTTGTATTCTCTTTCTCTTCTTCTAATTGGTTAAGAGAAATGACTTCAATGGATACGAGGAGAAAAAGGATACCCACCGAACATTAACTCCCATGCATCTCTCTAATTCACCAAGACCAAGGAAAGCATATTCGAGTGTTGGAGGAAGAGGCTTTAATTCAAATGTGGGTGGTGCATTCAAATTTTCTTTCCTAGGGGATTGCATGCATAGAGTTAAAGAAACTTGCATGGCATCCTCCTTAATTATTAGAACGTAGCATGGAGTGTGCATGACTTCCTCCTTTATTTGTACATCTTTTCCTTCTTCTATGTGTGAGGGTGGAGAGTTCTCTTATGCACTAGAGTATGGACTCCTTCAATTGATTCTTTCACATTCTTTTGTAGGATTTTGTATTATTTCTCTTGGAAAGAAATTTGCATGTTTCTCTATCACCTCTTGTAGCCTTTGAAGATATAGAATCCTAAGACTTGTATTTCCCAATTATCTCCTTATTCATTGAAATTTTACTTGGTACAAGAGCCTCTTGGTCTTGCTCTTGTACTTTTAACTTTTTCTTTGTAGCCTCAGTTTTATTTTCATTCTTCTTACTAAGCACTCTTCCAATCTTCAAGCTTATAGCCTTGCATTCTTCTCTTGAGTTGAGAATTGCATTGCTAGGAAAAAGATTGGTAGGTCTCTCAGCAAGATATTGTACCATTTGGCTCATTTGCACTTAACTATAGAGGGAGAGGGACCTATCCCTTCCTAGAGGTATGTCACCTAACCTTAACTATAACCGCCGCCTCTTGTACAGATACTGACTTAAATGTTGGAGTCCTTGCAGGTGGCTCCACCTCATTCTCAACCTGTCAGGCCAGAAGAGTCATTCACCAGAGCTCTCCAACACCCATCTCCTAGTCTCCCACACCTTTACTACCACCAAATCCGACCCCGTTCGATACCCGTGCAACCGAATAATAGCCCATTTAAATTCATGATATAATAGTAACAAAATAACATCATTTATTAATGATAAAATAATTGAAATTTGTGAACTCATATCAGAATTTATTACAACAATAATAGACCTTCTTTAATTGTCTATTTTTCAAGACTTAATGACAAAAACAGCAACATTAGTTACTAACAAACATACCAGAACAACCAACATATTAGTTTTTTTTCTTCCTCTCTCTATATATGCCAATTTCTTCTCCAACTTAATCAGCTTATGTTCCACTTTATTCTTGCACAAATACTCTTTCACATTATCAATCTTATCGTCACAAATTAATCTTTTGTGCCTCTAATTTCTGTAACATGAAAGACAAAATTTTACAGTGGGATAGATTTGTCAACTCTAAATTTAAAAAAAAAAAAATTCAATTAACTACATCAATCTACAAAATTTATATAACTATTTTACCTTAAAAGAAGGAGCACCCAAAGAATAACCTATTGGAATTAGTTGGTGTCGTAGACTTGTACAATATAATATAGACTCCACATTTGCACATTAGAAAAATGCTATCCTTTTCGTCCCCAGGACAATGAAATTCGTTGCATGCTCGAAGAAGCTTTTTCGCTGGCCACAAAACACAATCTTAAACACAAAAAATTCTCTAACTATAATGCTGCAATAGAGTCTGACTTTAATTTAAAGAGTTAAGCCAACTCCCAAAATAATATCTAAAGATACATAATAAACTTACTATTAGTAAAAGATTTTAAATTTTTTATTTAATAAATATAAAACAAATACATTCTATTTCAAATAAAACTTTTTAATAATTTTAAGATAAATATTTTTAAGACACAAAATAAATAAATCTAATTAAAATTTATGAGAGATTAATTTATTACAATTTAAAAAGATTAGGACATATTTGTCTTTTTCCCATAAATTTATACATGAGTATGCAAATGACAGTGAGCATAAATGCAGAGTTTAATGTTTACACCAGTATAACACGCAAAGCCAGTTTCGGTATTTATTTTGTGTTCTTCAGCCTATGTGTTGGGCAAGAAACTAAAGAAAAGTTTTCTATTACCTTCAAAAAAAATTCTCGCACAAGCTAACAAAGTAAGCTAGAATCAGATACTTTCCCCTACTTAGCTTATTTCTTCGATCAGATCAGAATAAATTAGCCTTTTTCCAGTGGTTTCTAGGAAGTAACTAGCCGCTCCACACTCAAAAGTCTCAAATAGACGCTCTACCTTCCTCTTTCTTTTGCCTTCAATATTCCTTTTGACTATAAATTCTCTCTCGCACACAAAAACATGTATTCATCTCTTGTAACGCCTTTATTATAGCAGAAGATGACATGGGTAACCTCATAGCCAGAAAAAGAAACAGTGGTACTCGAATTTCAAGAAATAATACCAAAGAAAGTGGTGGAAGAAATAATAGTAATTATAATTCTTCAGCCATTGACAATAGACCTTTATCGTTATCACAATTAAGGCCACCGCGACATTTAGTTCCACCACAGTATCCTTCGCTGCAGCTGCCTCCGCTGCGACCGCAACGAGCACCATCCATGTCTAGGGCACAAAATAAGTCAGGACAGGAGGGATTAGCAGCCATGGGAAAGAAGGATGCAGCAAAGAAATATACTTTGATTAAGGATAATTTCACTTCTCTTGAACAGGTTTTGCTCCTTTATCTTCATTCCTTCTCATTAACATGTTTAGTGTTTAGTGTATGTTTGATTGGGGAAAAAGTTACACATTTGCCTAATCAAAATATACTCTTATTAGTGTACTTTTTTGTTATTTCCGTTTAATCTATATGCATATTGTGAAAACAAAATTCAAGAATTGGATTTATAGATAAAAATATATATAAAACTAATTTAATTTATGAATGTCTCACCTATCGCTATATCACATTCATCCTTAAAATTAGTTAGAATATGTATGAATTTCTCTGTTTTTTCGAGCTTTTTGTGCTGATGATTCTCTTGTTGGTTCATTTTCATCTATCATATGTTTTGGTTCATAAGTCTCTTTTTTTTCGTCTTCTAATTTTGAAATGAGGCTGAGATATTTTTCAGTTGACTCCTAGTCTGGGATATTTTCTGAGATAATCCGATTAGTATAAAACGTTGGAATATAGATGACCAAGTCAAATTGTAGTTTTATGTGGTAGATTTTTTTTGGATGACTTATGTGGTAGAAATTTAGTAACTCAATAAGGTCAACTTAAACACCCCCAACAAAAAAAAAAAAGCATTAATAAAGTTGAAGTATGATTTTTTTTTATGTATTTTATTTAATATAATTGAAAAGTTCAAAATCTTATAAATATTTCAATTTTTCTAACACCCACCAACTTTTTGTTACCAAGGTAAAGATATTAATCCTATGTTTGAGAATTGAATTAATTTTATAACTATTTCTTGATATAACCATTAATAAATTATTATATATAGTTAATTTATGTTTAATTTGTCTTGCAGTTTTTTACATAAATAAAAAAAAAATTTGTTGGGGGCTAACATGTCTTTCACGTCTTTCAAAGTTGTTATATTAAAAACGCACAACTTTTGAAGTAAACAGGATTTTAAATTTGGCTCTTGCTTTCAAATTTCAAATTTTATCACTTGAAGTTAAAACTTAAAAGTATATTAAATTGTCAAAGGAAAATAGGTGAACTTAAATTCTAAATTTTGGCAGAAACTTACTTTTTTTTGTGTTTCTAAGTATCTTTCTTGGTTTTTATTAGAATCATTCAATATTTATTAGCATGATATCTAGTTTGAATAAGTATATTTGTTCTTTGGAATTAGAAAATTTTTTTTTTTGGGAAAAATTAGGATTTTCTTAATCCATTTTGAACCTCAACAAAATGTTGGATTCTATTTAACTAGCAAGTCTTTTTCTTACAGGTAGACATTTTTTTTCAAAATTTTCTCTTCAATTGTATTATTCCTCTCCTATTTTTTAGGATGTGCTCTTGTTATTGTAAGAAATAAAGATACAGTTAAAGAATCTTTTAAAGATATTGAGAGAGAAAAAGTAAAAAAATTCAAGATTGTTCTCAGCACTAGAAAATTAATATTATAACAAGGGTATTTTCTTGCCAATGAGTTATAGCTCAAATGGCATATATATATATATATATATATATATATATATATATTAGTTTTAAAAGAAATCATATTTTTTACGATGAAGTAATGTCTTTTTTATTTTTTATTTCAACAACCATGTCATATAAATACTATGTCTTATCATCAATTATATTTTATTTTATATAATCAATTTGTTTATAAAAAAATATATTTTTTATTTTTTATTTATTTGCATTCTATTTATATGTTTGCATATATTAATGTTATTTTTATTCTTTAGATGTTTGTGACATAAATTGATATTTTTTAATCTTTACTTATAATATTTTTTTAATTTTATACCATTCTTTACAGTAATGTGTTTTGTATTCATTAGTCCTTGAAATTCTAATTTGTAAATAATTAAAAAAATGAATGAATGAGAATGAAAAACATATAAAAATGTTATATTAAATTTAAAAATTTTTTGATAATTAATATAAGAGATTAAGAAATAAAGAGTAGTAAGAGTCTTAATATATATATGTTGTAGAATTTGAATATTTGTAACTGAACTTTTTTATAATTATCATTATTACGACACTCACTTTTAATGTATATTTATTACATTTAATTAGTACTTGATGTTTCAATTGAATAATAATAGATAAGAGTTTTTTTAAATTTTTTAAAACTATTTTACTAAATAGTAATTAGTTGATTTTAATATTTTGCCAAATTATTAGAATTGCTGATGTGACATCATTAGCAAAGAAAAAAGATAATTTAAATTTATTATGGAAAAAGTTGATATCAACTTTTATATATTATAAATAAATTGCTTGTACCTTTATACATATGAGAATGAACCACTTATGTTCTTCCATTCAATCAAGCTTCAACCATATTTAATAATGCTGCTTTTTCCAAATAATGCTGCGTGAAAAATGTTTAATGAAACAAGAAAGCATATACATTTTTAGATAAATATATATTATTGGATTATTTTGATGTATGATTTATGAAATTTAAGTTGACATACATTTTAACACAATCCATAATTTAATAATAATTATTTTTATCATCACCAAGATATAATGCTCTCCGGCTTTAGGGTGTGTTTGTAACTTGAACTTTTATTTTTCCTTAATGTGAGTTTGGTTGAAAATAGATTGAGGGAGATATATATTATCTACGGCTCATAATTCATAAATTCGTTAACTAAAGGTTTTGGGTTGAAATTTAGTTTTAACCTTAGAGAGTGCTAAGGGACAGTAACTTTTGTGTTTTATAACTATTAATTGGTCATCAATAGTGTTTTTAATGGTGCGAGATTACATCCAATGATAAGAAATTACTCACTTTTTTTTATGGTTAAGTGCTGGTTACAAAACACAAAAGTTGCTGGCCTCCTAGACTTTTCCTTTAACATTATTCATTAGTTCAAATTTTGTAATATTTCTTCTCAATAGACTTTTAAAATAATAAATAAATAAAATAAAGTTTCTAATATATCATTTGTGTTCAATGAATCTCGCATCAAATTGGCACACATTCTTTTATGGTTAGATAAGGCATCAGACTTACACTTCATCTAAATTCAGTGATAACGTAAAATGTGTCAATTTAGTGTAGATGATATATAATGAGTACACAAAATATTTCCTAAATTGTGTTTATATATATATACAGGTTACAACTGCCTTAAGGAAAGAAGGTCTAGAATCATCAAATCTCATCCTTGGAATTGATTTCACAAAAAGCAATGAATGGACTGGTAGGTTGTACCACATAGATTTGGATCCTCTCATGTTCATATTTTCACGATTGATTCAATTACTATATATAGTAAAACAGAAGAAAGCCAAAAGAATAAATAATAAGTAATAGAAAAAGATTCATGAGGATATGTGTTATTTTAAACCTTGAGAGAATCCTAATCTGGCTCATGATCCATTGCATCGTGTATAGAAAATTTTGGGAGGCCAAAAAGAACTACGGTTTCTGACATGAGAAAATAAAATATGGGTTTTGGAATAAGTTTGATTTTAAGTGTTGGGTTATTAAGTTATTATGAAGCCAATGCATCGATGTTGTTATTGAAGGCAGAATGTCATTCAACAATAGAAGCCTGCATGCCATTGGAGAGACATCAAACCCCTATGAGAAGGCCATCTCTATTGTTGGCAAGACTTTGGCTCCCTTTGATGATGATAACTTGATTCCATGTTTTGGCTTTGGTGATGGTAAGTCCTAACCTTGCATGATAAGAAAAATTGACAAGTTTAATCAATTTTGTTATTATTGTGCAGCAACAACCCATGATCAAGAAGTGTTTAGCTTTCACAGTGATCATACACCTTGTCATGGTTTTGAGGAAGTTCTTGCGTGCTACCAAAAGATAGTTCCAAACTTGAAACTTTCAGGTTATTTTCATATGTAGCTTTTTTTAAGCGTGTCTCAGGATAAAAAACAAGACCAAAAAGTTGTCTATATTTCTGTATTTGTCTCATTCTCTAAATAGGTTTGTATTTTCCCGTTTTTCTGTATTTCTGTCTAGAGACAATTACCAAATGCCAAACGAGGCCTTAGTTCAGAAATGATTTCGTTTTTGTTTGCAGGACCAACTTCTTATGCTCCTGTGATCGAGGCTGCAATAGACATTGTTGAGAAAAATCACGGCCAATTTCATGTGTTGGTTATCATTGCAGATGGGCAGGTACATAGTTAATGCTACCTCATTATGTCTCTAATCTTATTCATATGAGTTTGTTTGATTTGTAAGGTTACTAGGAGTGTCAACACTGAAGATGGAGAACTGAGTCCTCAAGAACAGAAGACAATCAAAGCTATAGTTGATGCAAGGTACACATAGATAATCTTACACCATTCCTATTAATGCTTATACCATTTTGTTGTTTCCAATCTTTTTAATTTCTGATATCAGTGAATACCCCCTTGCAATTATTCTGGTTGGGGTTGGTGATGGTCCATGGGAAGACATGCAGAAGTTTGATGACAAGATACCGGCGCGTGGTTTCGACAATTTTCAGGTATACAACTTGCAGCTGAAAGTCTACATTCTTTGCCAGCACTCTGTCGCAATGAAAATATCCTACTTACCCTTTTATGCAGTTTGTTAACTTCACTGCCATAATGTCTAAAAATATTGGCCCCTCTGAGAAAGAAGCAGCTTTTGCTCTAGCTGCTCTCATGGAGATCCCTTTCCAATACAAAGCAACCCTTGAATTTGGAATACTTGGGTATGATCCTTGTGACTGGTACTTGAGTCTATATTTTTTAGATCTATGTTTGTTTAACTGAATATCTGAAAGGATTTGCTTTGGAGTTTGGACAACAGACGTGTAACAGGAAGAGCGAAGAAAATAGTTGCAAAGCCTCCTCCAGTTCCTTATTCCCGGCATGTAATGAGCAATGCACAAGCATCACCAGCAGATGATCGAAACCAAACGGTATTTCTAAAGAATCATGTCTCCAAATATTGCATGCTCTATTATTTATGCAACCAATTGAATTTTGTAGGCCTGCCCTGTATGTCTCACCAATGCAAAGGAACTGGCTTTTGGATGTGGCCACATGGTGAGCCTCATTAAATCCCTAACTCTTTTTTCATTTCATATTTTTCTCATGATAAAAATGCAAAGACATTAGAAGTTATATAACTTGTTAAAAGTATGAGATAAATATAGAGACAGGCAAAATATTCTGTCATTATGAGACAAAATGACTTGATTTCAAACAACCTATTTTGTCTCTTTATATTGTCTTTATACATTTTATCCTGAGATACATGCCAAACACAACATTAAGGTAGCGTTTTGTGGAGAGACAGAAACTGAAAGACTGAGATTGAACGACAGAGACTAAGAAACAGAGACAGAAATAAATCTCAGTATTCTGTTTGGTGCTAAGTGGGAGACAGAAATTAAAACAAGAATGAAACTCTAATTTAATTTGTACAAAAGGTAAAATTGGAATTAATTAATTGAAATGAGAATATTTTAGGTATAAAATGTTATTAAAGTTTCAGTCTCTGTCTTTAAAAATTTCAGTCTCATGTGTCCTCATTTTTTGGAAGTACTGAGATACTGAAATTTTAAGAACAGAGACAGAAATTTTAGTACTAGTCTCTGTCCCAATACCTCAAAACAAAAAGCTACCTAAGGAATGTTTGGTTACAGATAAAAACGGCATCTTAAAGTTATTTATTAATAGTGGTTTTTAACTTCTAAGTTCTAACTATATATATACATATATATATATTGGGGGAGCAGACTTGCAGAGATTGTGCATCAAGGTTAAGTAATTGTCCCATATGCCGTGAGAGGATCACTAGTCGTCTCAGGGTATTCACTGGCTGATTAGTAGAATGATGATGGTGTGGCTTATTAGATTCGTAGGAAATGTACTTATTTGTTGTAACATGATAGCTTGTTATCTCTTCAAGGATGGTTTCAGTGTGCTGAAATGTGGATGTGTTTGTGCAAAATTCTAATTTGTTCATGTTTTTGCTGCCTCAGTAGTAGTTCATTTCAATTGGAATCCTCACCCATTCCTTATATTATCAATCTAATTGTTAAATTGAGATGTTTAATGGCATATGGTCACGGTTCTGGCATATGGATGTTTAATGGAACGTTGCTTAGTCTAGTTTGGTCATGTGTAACTACTCAACTTTTAACATGTCATGACAAATGCTAATCTAATCGTTGAATATTACTTATTGGTCAATCTATGATATTTTATACTCTTGAATTTAGTTATATATTATTGAGCCTGTCGCACTCGTCGTTAGCGAGTTTATGTAATATTATGCGTTTGCGTGAGTAAAATAGATATATACACAGTAAATATACATAAGCATGAAATTAAACAAAGTATATTATACGAGAGACGCTCCCGTGAAGATGCAAAAAACGCCTTTTTTTTAAAGATATTTTTTAATAATTAAAATTTAACATATATAATCACTTAAATTATGTTATTTTTATTAAAATTAGGTCAAACAAATTAATTTGACCGAAAAATAGTGAATCAAATTTTAAATTCGTCTAAATTAATATTATTTTTTATAAAAAATGACTACAATACTCCTATTATATAAAATTACTAAAATATTCTTATTATATATATTAATTTTGAAAATTCTAAATTCTAACCCTTTTTTTTTCTCTATAGTTATAGGGTTAAAATTTAAAGTTTTCAAAATTAATATATATATATATATATATAATAGGGATATTTTAGTTGTGTTTTATAATAGGGATATTGTAGTAATTTTTATATAAAAAATATTAATTTATACTGATTTAAAATTTAATTTATTAATTTTTTTGCTAAACTGATTTATCTAGTATAATTTTAATAAAAATAATATAATTTAATTGATTATATATGTTAAATTTCAATTTTAAAAAAATATATTTAAAAATAACGTTTTTGATATTTTTATCTAAGTGACTCCATTTATATAATTATATCTACAAAAATGAGCTGTGTTTTGATAAAAATGCTTGATTGCTAAAGTATTATTAACTTTGCTAAAAGAACACATTAAATTTTTAAATTACCTCTACTATAATAATCGTTAACCTCTTAAAACCCTCACCCAACTTCATTAACAATAATCAAAACTACCGTCACTCCGTAACCTTCTTCATCACCCTAAACTACTTTTCACACTCTTCCAAACTCGTGACAAATAGAAACGCCCACTGTGAGGAAGGAAATGCAAGTTTAGTATTTAAATAATCGTGAACCAAAAGTGAGAATTTTTTGGTTGAGAATAGAAGATGGTGATGAATAATTGCTTGAAGAAAAGCATGAGCTGTATAAACAGAATAATAAAACAAAAGAAAATGAAAATGAAGTGAAATCCAAACACGCGAGTTAATATTTAGATTGGCATTGAAATTGGGCTAATTTTGTTTTATATGGATTAAATATATGTGTAATATGTTATTATTGGCCAATTTGTTTAAAGAGAAAAAACAAGTAATAAGTTTGAAGAGTTCAATTTGTACTTTTAATTTCTTTTATTTTTTAAAACAACAATTAAAAAATCCGAATTCAATGTTAAAAATTTTTAAATTTTTAAAAATATAAATTAGATCGTCCATTTTGTCAGAAGTTAATTTATTAATAGAGTAAAAAATGGTAAAATTTAATTACATTGGTGCATGGTGTGTTATCACATATGTAAATTTGCTATGGTCAGTCACCTCAGCTACAAAACACAAGTAACGTTTTGGGTGAAAAAAAAAGTAAATATATAACTACAAAGCACAAGCTGCGTTTGGCATAGAGGGACAACCACGTATTGAAACGTGTCCCATGTCCCCTGCATACAGATAGGATCAGCCAGATTGACCACCTTGGAGTTCCCCAAACACAGGTTGCGATTGACAGACGGTAGAGACAAATCACAAGTTACGATTGACAGAAACATCGGTGTTGGAAGAGAATGCTAAAGTGGGTCTTTAAAATACAAAACGCAAGTTGGAAGGAAACAACCAAAATTTTCATTTCATTGAGGGTTTGTTAAAGTGACATTGCAGGAGTATTTTGCATTGTGGGGTACAAAGATTTAGAGTTTCAGCGAAGAAGAAAGAAGAATAAAAAAAGGTTTAGGATTTCAGGGAGGGAGAAAGAAGAATAAAAAAAGGATAATTTTATTGAGTAAAGAGTAAAATTAAGAGAAAAAAATGGTTCGTAATTTTATATTACCTCAAAAATATATTATTGAATATCTAGATCATCTTTAATGGGTAAGTATTTTTTTAATTTTATAGTGAATAAATTTATTTATTTTTATTTTATTTGTTTGTATTTTAACTGTTAATTTTATTGTTAATTTCGTCATTATTGTTGTTGTTATTATATGAGTAATTATTATGATTAAGTGACCCAAAAAAATTATTATTACGATTAGTATATTGTTAATTTTTTATAATACTATTTATGATAACAATAATAATTTATTATTATTAATATATTAATAAAAACATTTTAAGTATTATATAAATAATTTTTATAATGCTATTTATAATAACAATAATAATTTATTATTATTAATAAATTATTATTATTTTGTTTTTATTATTATTTTTTAATATATTATTAACTATTATTATTAATATATTAATGTTATTAATCAATTTTTTAAAAAAAAACAAAAAATGGTACGGCTCATATTATTATTATTATTATTATTATTATTATTATTATTATTATTATTATTGTTATTATTAGTGTTTTCGGTATATATGAGTAATTAATATTATGGTTAATATATTATTATTTTTTATAATGATGTTTATGATAAAAATAATCATCTTTTCTAATGCTGTTTGTTATGACAATAATAATTTATTCCTATGAACCACGAGTTTATATAAATACGGAGTTTTAAACTTTTTTAAAAAGTTGAATCTGATGTGTCTGATGTAAAATATGTGTCACGTTTTTGGTGATGATCATGCACCGTTATTGCGAGCTATTGCTGCGTCGATGGAATTATGCTGATAAGAAATAATGTCCACGCCGTCAATAGTAATAACATATTTTCGCAAATTAGTTAGGAAAAACTCTTACGCGTCTGTCGTCTCACCCTTGACTATCGTAAATGCAATAGGTACAATATTTTGGTTCCATCTAGTGTCACCATAACTAAAAATGCACATTTATATTTTCCATACAAGTGTGTGTCATCAACCTACACCAATAGTTTACAGTGTCTAAATACTAGAAGTTCCAAAAAATGCGATGGAGAACTCTTATACCTTGAACCTCCTCACTATCACGGTAAACGGGAAGCGTTTTTATTTAAACACAAGACCTTGGCATTTTCGCAATCATTGCTTTTAACCATACTGGTAGAGTCTGGTAAGAAACTTCCCAATCACCGAAAATTTTTGCGACAGATTTCTGCTTTGCCAACCAAGCCTTGCAGTTACTTACAGTGTAGTTGAACCTGGATTGAACTTCTGCAATAATAGACTCCACCTTCATCGACGGATCTGCTTCAACCAACGGCCTAATAGCATCTATAATTATGTTTGAGTCTAACTTGGCATGATCTTGTAAAATCGTCCTCATTGTGTTTGCCATTGTATCTCATGATCTCCCAACAACCTTTCTTTCAAATCAAACCAGCTCGAATAAGCCAATCGCACCCTACAACGTAACCCTTGCATTTTGCATAGAATGTCTACGACTCAAACTCATACACAGTGTAATCAACTCTTCTAGAGATAGTGTAGCTTTTGATTGCATATATCACCGACTCTCTTGAACTAAATTTCATTCTGATACTAAACTCACCATCTTCCATCGCAACATTGACTTCACCTACGACACGCAAACCACCGTTAGTCGTACAAGGCAAATAAAATAAATGGTAGTGGTAACTTTAATTAATAACCATAACATACCCATATTCGCATACTCAGAAATTTTTGGGGCATGCATGACTTCGAGATCCAAAGACCGCAAAAAAGATAGAACACCAAAGGGGTGGTGCTGACTTGCAATCGCATGCGCTTCATTTTGTACCGCTGAATTGCCTGACAGGTCTCCGTCATCGTTTTCGTCATTGACTTTATAGTTGGCTTCAAACTTTTCTTCACTGTTGTTGTTATTTTCTTCCCAATCTAAATCCTCGAGCTCATCAACATTGGCCTCCTCGCCAACCGCGTTCATCCCCATATGCTGTTCAAACTCAACGTATAACTCTATCATCGGCACGTGAAATTGGGTTTGTTGATCAATATAGAACATCTGCTGCATACATGCGTCGTCAGTGATGGACATTATTTGAAACTGTATCAACTTACCAAATACTTGTACAGGATTTCTGTACAAAATGTTGCTCACCCTTTTCGAAATGTAACTTTGTATGTTTTCACAAATACTATTTTGCAACTCTACAAAACTCATGGTGCATGGAATAGCAAATAAAAAATGGACATTCATAAACAAAAGTCACTCCTTTGTGTGTGTTTAATATAATCTCACTGTTATAATACACTCGCAAATTTACAATACCTTCCATAACCTCAACTTCAACTAACGTGACTTTTTTGACACAACTATTTGCCAAAAAAACCTCACAAGTATGAAATATACGAAAGAAAGAGAAATGAGAGTAAAAGTGAGGTAGTTGGGGTGAATTGAGTTTTGTATTTATAGGTAAGGCATGTGCAAAACACAAGCTACGTTTTGCAATTTTCAGTAAAAAAAAAATTTAGACATTTAAAATGCAACCTGCGTTTTAGTATCTCAAAAAATAATAAAAAAATTGAATGACAAAAAATTAAAAAAGCTAACTGGAGTAAAATGCAAGTGAAAAAGTAAAACACAAGTTATGATTTTACCTGACACTATAGCCGTGTAAATATTTGATACATGTCTATTTTGTTGAGTTACACCATAATTATTTTCATATCGAAAAAATCAGTCCCATTTTGTAATTAATTAAAAAAAAAAACAAAATAAATCAGTATATCTGATTTTTGGATATTACTGTGCAACCAAATAAGAAATTGGAGGCACCGAATTTTTAAATCCTATACCATTAAAAAACACATCTCCTATCTCATCCTTGTGTGATACACACTCCCGTGCAGCATATAAAAAATAATAAGTGCTGAAATTGTTAAATTTCCATTGTAGAATTGTTGATAGCTCCAAGGGGTGATGCACCAACAATCTCCCTCCAAAATCAATTAAGTGATAAACCAAATATCAAAAAGCATTTTTAGGCCAGCCTCATACTAGAAGTGTTCTTCATATTTGTCAATTTAATCCCTTTTTTATATTTGAGATTGTGTTTCAAAACAACAATGTTCGAGTTTATCATCAAGAAAATAAATTAAACAATTTAGAGTAAAGTATTGTATAGTTTTTAATATTTTAAAAAAAATAAAATTTAAGAAAAATAAATTCAATAGTAATGTTTTCAAATAAATTAAGATAAACATATGCTAACTTTTTTTTTTTCTCTTCATCAAAGATAGGGAAATTTTTTTCAGTCAAATTAGCCCGACAAAATCAAAGAACATATGAAACCCAACAAAACAGGTAAAAAAGCCCACAAACCCAACTACACCTTCAGAAATATTCAAAGACAGAGAAAACTAGATCTCAGAAATAGTCAAAGACAAAGAGAAAGCGGTCAAGACTTTCTAAAGTGAAAAAATTGGTAAAATAAGGAGTTAATTATTCTTAAATTAAGATAATGAAATACACATTTTATGAGAGTTGCAAAATCAAATAGTGATTAATCCTTCACTTTACCACTTTACAAACTTTCTTCTTTAGAAAATCTAAATTCAAGAAAGAGATATCTACAAGAAACAAACAAATCAAAAACACCTAGCAACAGAAAATAGATTGTTGCAATAGGAAGAAAACAGAATTAATGCCAACTTGAAATCAAAGGGAGTGTGAAGTATAATATCCCCACTAAGCAAAGAGAAATAAATGTAATTTTAATTTTCTATTTGTATTTTATTCATTCAATAACCATTACTTCAGCCAGGGAAGTTTCTACGAGACCAATTACACTGAAGCGAAGGTAAGACATAAAACACAAGTCCTCCTATTTTACAGCGCAGCCATATCATACCTTTGTAGCTTAATAGCTTTTTAACTTCTATCTATATGTACAACTACAACCTGGGCTCTCTCGCTTTACAAAGCATACTAACAATAACAATTAATGTTACAACTATTTTTTTATGACATGAGAAACTACTCCTAAAACATCTTGCTACAACTTCAGAAGCTACACTTAAACAATACTGCTTTTCCTTCGATTTCATTACTCTTCTTAGAAATCTCTTAAGTCTCAGGCAACCATGGTTAAAGCCTTCCCTTTGTCTTCTCCCTTGCAATTCATATTTTCTAAATAAGTCTTCACAGATTTGTTATTGGTTTCAAAGATGAATGACATGCCTCTAATCTGTACGCAAGCCATTTACCTCGAATTATAACGCTCTCAAGGTATACAATAATATTTGAGCATTGTAAATTGGAATATATATAAATAAACGTTACTTTTAGGTAGAAAGAAAAGGCGATTACCTCGATCAAACAACTAGCACTAAGACCCCGCAGCTGTCCTGGAGCAACCTCTTTGCCATTCAAGAAGATAGAATTCTTGCCAAGATTTTTAATAACGAAAGAGCCATTTGCTTCCATCCTTATTAAAGCCTAATGGATAATAAGTAGGTGTCAAAGTTGAACCACTATGAATTTGAATAGGGAAATTAAAAATTATGAAGGATATGATAAAAAAATGTCTGGATATCTTATTATCTGGGTCCTTACAAGTGCAATGTCCATTGCATCACGAAAATCATGCAGATGCAGACACCGTCATGGTACCGGTAGTTACTTCAATTACCATAAAAACACACAATAACACCATCACATTAAAACTAGAGATTTTCTTTCTCCAGGCATATACAGATCATTTAATTGTGATTCCGTTACTGAAATAAGTTTATATATTTTCCTTTTCAAATACAACAAAGTCTTACCAACTGCCCCCTCCTCCATCCACGCAAAATGAAAATCTATGAAACATAAATCACATCCAATCATAAAAGCTATCCATGCACAGAAATTTTGCACCTGAAGCTTTTGAGAAATCTTACTTGTCGTCTAGATATTTTGTTAGCACACCCTTCTCTTCTCAAGTCAATATCAACATGTAGGTCATCAGTTCCTCTTCCAAGTATGACCTGTTAAGTAGAAAGAAATTGCACAAAAGCAGAGAAGAATCAATTATACTTGGAAAGAACATCACAAACTAAAAACAGCAGCCCTAATCAGGAAAATAACATAACTAAAACTTTATATTTTAGTGTTGAGGAACACTCGATCAACAGAAGTATTGCATTTCACTTCAATAGAGTTCAATTTGTTCAGAGATAATGCTAGTCTGGTTCTGTTTTGTTTGCAATCAAAGCGAAAGCATTAATTGGCCTACAAGATAACAAATCACAGCATGGGAATCCAAAGTGAAGGTAACATGCATTACAAAGAGATCTTAGTATTTCACAACGTTCAACAACAACAACAACCATTTTCTCACTCGTACAAGGTCATTCATCCGCATTTTAAAGAAAAACAAGAGGTCAAAACTCCATAAATTTACCTCGCTCTTGTTAATATATTGCTTCAGATTACGCCCATACAATACAGCAAATGCCCCCCGAGATGCAATGGCTCTTTGCATAAAGGACTGTGCACATTGCTCCAATCTCATGATGGTCCTCTTGGTCTCATCATGTTGATATCTCAACACTGGAGTAAAAGATTAGAAGACAACAGCTATCATTAAAATAAATTCTCTGAGAAAAACACATTAATAAAACTTCAGAGGATAACCCACGGCTCTATTTAAACCCTATCTGTTGACGATTGATATTGAAAACTTTAATTATGACATATGGAAAGCATATACTCTAAAAAAAATGCTCATTGGGTTATAAGCAAACTCATTGTATCCAGTGAAAAAGTTCTAATCAAATCATGAAAATCCATTTTTGTTAAACACACTTCAATATTCAACTTCAAACATTTTTTGAGGCATAAATTAAAACCTCAAACAAAACTGTGATTATTTTATTTTTGCATGTGTCAGATAAGTTACCTTCTCTGCTTGCACTTGTATCTTGATCAGTCGGACATAAATCCATTTCAAGAATCTGAACAAGAGAGATCCAGGATATGAGAAATAACAAAGTATGTAGTATAATTGCTATTCAATGCAACATACAATAATTACCATTGCCTCAATATCAGAAAAAGAAGGAATTTCATTATCAGAGTCATCTTCGTCATTATCATCATCATCATCATCCTCCCTTTCCTGATTGAGAAACAATGACTTTCCTTCAGATTCGGGTAAATCCTTTTGTTGCCCTGCCCTTGAATCTGCATGATGTCTTGCTGAAGCCGAAGCAACACTTTCCTGCTTACAACATACAACTTCAATGAACTTTCTTAATGAAAGAAAAATCATAAATGACTTTCCTAACAAGTTTTGCACGTAGTTATGAACTACTGATGGAATTCATGCATTAACCTTTTGTTTTGGATGTCCATCCATGGCTGTCAAGATAGCAGCATGAACTAATCTTTTGCGACTTGCATTAATACTGACACTGTTGCTCTGACTAGGAACTGCTGAAATAGGGTTCCTTCCAGGATTTTCAGCTCTCGTAACAACACCGACAGGTGGCTGAGTTGAATTTATATTTGGCACTAACACTGCCTTAACTATCTGTCGCTGGGAAGACATTGAAGAGTGTGAATTATTTTCTTTCTTCAAGCTTCTATCTAGTTCCTTTTTCATTTGGTTATTAACAGATGAATCTGTATAACCTGCATCCTTGACAATTGGTTGGGGTTTCCTAGTCAACAAACAAGGAACTATAATTGACGAGTCTGCACTGTCTTCAGATGGAACATCAGCATCCTCGGCATTCAGGAAGCAGAACTCACACTCTTCACTGGGTTCACGATGAGGGGTTCGGACCGAAACAGATGACACAGCATTGTTACAAGGATCACAATCATAAGGCACATCACCACAACTGTAGTCTAATGGTTTGGCAACAACCACCAATCCAGCTGTAGATGAATTACTGGGCATTTCACCAGCTTTGGTCATCATATCCACCTTCCGAGATTCGCAAATATCAGAGGCATCATTTCCCTGAATTTCACAAGGAGAGCTCAACAGAAGCGAATCAACGTTCTCATAACAAGGCTCATCCTCATTTGATAAGTTCGAAAGTGGATCAGAAAGGCGCCTTTGGTCCTCTCCCGACATAGATGCCAAAGCATTCGACACATCAACTGCACATTTGCCTTTCAAACCATGGGAAGGGGGAAGCGTTGTTGCCCTTGCTTCCTCCCCATCGCGATCATTTCTTCTAGGACTCGCTTCGACAGGCATGGCCGGTGCTGGCACATCCTCAATTGTTCTCCACAAAGGAATATCACTCATAGAATGAGACAACACAACATCCTCCAATCCAGAGTAACTCCCATAACCAACCAAATTATTAGCAACCGAATTATTATTCATATCCTTATCATTATTATCATTATCTAAAGTTACAATTCCCCCGGATTCAACCTCGCCCTCACGCTTAAGCTTAACCAAATCCAATTCATCATGTACTGCCTCGTCGAAAGAATCAAGAGAGTGAAAAACCTGTCTGCAAAGCCTCTTCCGCATGGCGTAGTACTGCTTCCGGATGCTAGGACCTCTCTTCCGCTTCGCCGCCACAACGCTAACGCCATTGTGTGCGTCACCAATTGTTCCTTCCTTAGCGGACTTTCCGGAGAGCTCCAAATTGACCATGGAAACCGAAGCCTGGGCTGATACGTCCGCGTCATAGAGAAGAGAACGCCACCTGTCTCGCAATTCAGCAATAGAATACTTTCGCGAGAATTGAACCGCTCCTTTCGCCAGCGATTCCAACGACGCACCTGCCTACACAACCACAACCACAAATATGTTAGGAATTGAACTGAATTGCGCGAATTAAACACCAGACGCAAGGGTTTGGTAGCTTAAGCCGCGGCAAGAGAGAGAGAGAGAGAGGTACCTCAACGGCGTTCTTTAAGAGAAGGTCATCTTCGGGGATCCAAGGTGGCAAAACGAAGACGTCCATGGAGAAAGGAGAAGGGAAATGGATCTGAGCGTTGCGTTGGGTTCGGGAATTGGGGAATTGCGAGCTACGATGGTGATTGGTGAAGTGGTGAGTGAGTGAGGAGTGGTCAGTGGTCAGAATTTATAAGGCGTGGCGATTGGGGAGAGAGAGAGAGAGAGAGGAATGATTTGTGAAGGAAGAAGGGATGGGTGTGTGTGGTTTGTGTGGGAGAGAGGGTGGTGAAGCTCGTGAGCATGGGTGTCGTCTCTACATTGTAGAGCGGTTACAGTTACATGTTTAGAAGAGAGTCATATTCCACGGAATGATTCCCTTTTCCCGGTTTACCTGCAGGGGGCCAGGGGCAGTGCCATCTCCATGACCATTCTTGTGCTGTAACTGTAAGTGTAAGTACGGCCAAATCTATCCATTATCTATTATTTATCTATTAAAATATAATTAAAATCAGTTTTCACTTAATAACATAACTAATATAGCATTTTCTTCATGCTATTTTTCAATAATTCTTTTAAATTTAATTAATTATCATTAATTCATTCAATTAACTACTTGATTTAATTTATTTGAAATTTAATATAACAATTAGTAAAATAATTGATAAACAAAATCAAGAAAAAAATATTAGCTTATTAGTAATGACAAAAATAGCAGCGAAATAAATTTTTTATTTTGTGAATTTATTTATTTTGAATTTTTTTGAAAAGTCTTTGACTTATTAAATTTTATAATTCCAATTCAAATTCTATTTTAATGATCTCATAATTGGCGCATTATATCAATTCTATCTAAACTAAAAATATTGATTCTTACTCTATTTTTTTTTTCTTATTCATAATTTTATAGCCGATTAAATCTAAATTTCTCATAATAAAATGATTCTAATCAATCGATATCAATATTTTATATAAATGTATTATATAAATTTTTTAAGCGTATAAATAATTTTTGTTTATTATGTGATCTTCACTATCTAGGTTTGAAAACAGCTTTTTTTATGAAGGTTTTTAAAGGAAGTTCACAGTTCTATGAACTTTTTAGGAAGATGAATTTAAACGATTCACAACTATGAGCATTACATCTTTTTCAATTTTGTTGAATGGTAATTCGAGCAAAACTTTTCTCCCTGCAAGAAGATTAAGACAAGGGGATTCTTTATCCCCTTACTTTTTTATCCTTTCTATAGAGATTTTTTCAAATATTTTACATAAAAGTTTAAAACAGCAGACTAATACAAGAGATTAAAATAGCAAAAAATAGTCTAAAGATTTATCATATTTTTTTGCAGACAATAACATTTTTTTATTAGAGAATTAAATCGGACAATACAAACGGTTAAAAAAACTATATTTTTCTACCAAAATGTATCAAAATAAAGAATTAATCTAGAGAAATTCGAGTTATCTTTTAATTGAACATATTTTTTTTGTTTTCTACGGTATCTCCCAATCCATGAGATTAATAACTAATCCGTTGCGGCACTGAACTTTATTTAAAAGTTTGTCGTTGGCCAATGAGTTGCTGCATGCACAAGGCAGGATCCGAACTCCGACATTTATTTAAGCGAACTAGTGAACTAACCACTAAACTAACCCAACTCGATTTTTATCTGAACATACTTACTATAGACAAATGATCACTTAAGATTGGCTAGTGTTTTTTTTTTTTTTGGACCTAGATTGGCTAGTGATTAAGACGGTAGAAAAACACTCTAAGTATCTTGGGCTGCCAACTTTTGTAGGTAGATCCAAGAAGCGGGTTTTTGACTATATCCAAGAGCAAGTTGAAAGAAATTCAAATGGTGAAAAAAAAACTTTTGTCCAAAGCAAGGAAACAAATGTTGATCAATGAGACTAGACCAAAAAAAAAAATGTTGATCAATGAGTGGCTCAAGCAATACTTACGTACATTAATGGATGCTTTCGACTACCCTGTAGACTATGCTATAACATTGGAACCATGATAAACAAATTTTACTGGAGAGCAAAGAATGGAAAAAGAAATTTTCACCAAGTGAAATAGGACAAACTATGCGTTCCGGAGCAAAATAAAAGATTAGGACTCAGGGAGAATACTGAGGCTTTTAATATGGCCCTCTTAGCAAAACAAGGCTAGAGATTAATGAAAAATACAGAATGCTTGGTAGTTAAAATCATTAGAAGCAAGCACTACAATAGGAAAAATTACCTAAACTCATACTTAGTATTCGCACCAAGCCATAGCTGGAGGAGTATTTAGCAAGCAAAAAGAGTTTTGGAAAGGGATAAATATTGGAGAGTTGAAAACAAGAGAAATATCAAAATATGAAAAAATCCACAATTACCAAAGCAAATTTGTTTCAAGTCCTGGAGCTCCCCATCCTCCCAAAATTCAGTTAGAGCCAGACTTAATAGTGTCAAATCTTATGCATATAGGTGGAAGAAGTTGGAATGCATAGTTAATTAGGCATATCTTCCTACCTTTTGAAGCCCAATAGATAATGAAAATTTCAATATCCAAAATAGAACAACTAGACAAATTTATTTGGAAAAAAAGCAGGAGATGACAATTTTAATCAAGCTAGTCAGTCTATCGTAATATCTGATAAGGCAAAAGTGTTATGTTTGTATATTAGCAAGTATATCAAATCACTTTTAAGTAATACAAAGGTGAGTAGATATTGTTTCCACAAGAATAACGGATTGAATCAAGTAACATCTAATTGAATCTCTAATTAGATCGATCAAACCTTGGCAAGAGAATTATGAATCTTGAAGTAGAGCAAAGAATAGTGAAAAAGATTGTTGATTGTGAATGAGAGAAGGCTTAGAAACTTTGGAGAAATAATTAAGAATATGGATATTAAAAGCTTCGAAGATATTTAATCTTAGAAAAAGCAATACTTGTGTTTTCTTACTTTGACTCGTGCAAAAATCTTTTCACAAAAAATTATTTATAATTAAATTTTAATTACTTAGTAATTTAATTTCTCTTAACTTAATTAATTGTCAATTTCTTGGTCAACTAGTTAAGAGAAGAGGTTAAGAACAGTTTTGATTTAAAGTCACACAACTTTTAAAATACTATTCTTAGTCAAGTTGAATATTATGATAAATAATTTCAAGTTAATTCCAATATTAAATTTTCCAAAACAATAACAGAATCCAAGACAAAACTAGAATATTTTTCAATACTTCTAACCATTAAAAATGAAGAACGAAATTCAATCTTGAAAACATCATGGAGATTCCATTTGCTATCTTTTCAAACATCTCTAATAGTTAAATCAGCGTTATATATATGAATAAAAGGGACATCTTGAGCAATTGGGCTCTCAATACTCTATTTGTCAAACCAAAATAATTAATCAAGTGACCCAACACACCAAGAGAATGTATCCTTAAGTGTATCAAAAGCCTTTGAGATATTCTTTTAAACATGAGAAACGTTGCAAGGAATAGGGCCATCTAAAACTCCATCATTCTTCAGATATTTCGCCATCAATAGAGCAATCCAAGACTTGTCCTGACAATAAAAAAATTACCAAACCAATTCACCAAGTAAAGATATATTAGTACATGCAGGATCTCTAACACCCATGCTACCAAATTTTTTTTAGAGTGACCACCATCCTCCAATTAACAAGAGAAAGACCTCCGCCATCAACTTGATCCTTCCAAAGGAACTGTCTCATCATAGAAGAGAATTTATCGCAAACCCAATTTAAAAAATAGGATATCTGCATATGATAGAAAGGAATGGATGCTACAACAGAATTGATTAAGCAAAGTCTCCCTGTTTTATTTAGAAATCATACCAGAATTAAATATGAATGTATGTATGTATGTATATAACCAATTTAGATTTGTCTAGTTGTTAGTTCACTAGTCTGCTTAAGTAAGTGTCAATAATTCGAATCATAACTTGTGCATGGAATCAATGGCAAACACTTAGATGGAACTAGGGATGGCAATGAGTCTCCATAGGAGCGAAGACCCCTCCCCCATCCTCCATCCCTGCCCCATCCCCGCTACAGGTCCCCGTTTATTTCTTTCCGTGGCCCATGGATATCTATGAATAATTAGATATTATTAAATTTTAATTTTTTTAAAATAATTAACACAACCATAATAAAATCTTATATAATTCAACTAAATATATCAAATCAAACATAAATTTAACATAATAACATACACATAAAATTTTCAACATATAAAAATAAAATAAATTAGAATTACTTACATAACTTATATATATAAGAATATTAAAGTAAATCTTTTTCGTGAAATTTTTGCAGATCTCTGTAGAACAAGTATCTCAATCTCTACTTATTCATGAGAGTAGGTCTCCATTCCCATAAAAATTTTGCAAGTCCCGTTAACCTCTCCATCGCGGATAATCTCCAAGTGTGCCGATTTTTTTTGCCATTTTTAAATAAAACTAAATTCGCGACGAATTAATACTTGTCCCGTTTGGTTGGGATTTATTTTTCTCTTTTCAATTGTTATATATTAATTTTCTAACAATAAATGAATTATAAAATATTTTTTATAAAAATCCTGATATAATATTATAATATCAATTTATCTTTTTTCTATCATAGATTTATACTCCATTTAAAAACTTATTATTACTGCATGGATAAGTTGAGCTTTAAATCCCTAATAAGTTGCTTATAAGACCAGCTTATCTTACTTATATAATTATATCAAACAAACCAAGTATAACTAGTCTTAAAATGCACATTAAATATACTTAATAATGCATCACCCTACTAGTTGAGACTTTCTCTCTTGAATACGAGGTCGATTCGTTAGGTGATTGCATCAACAATGTCATTTATGAGGCCAGCCCCACCATAGGAAATTCTCGGTTGCCGTTGAGAGGAAGAAAATAAATAAAAAAATGAAAAGAAAAGAAAAGAGAAACATAAATAGAAAGGAAGAGAAGAAAAGAAGTAAGAGTTAGTTCTAGTGGTTGTTTGTCATACTGAGGAGAGTGGCTAAGTGGCAATAATGGAAATTAACGGTGAATTTTTAGAAGAAAGCGTGAGAGAGTTGAGGCAATATTTCAGAAGTGGAAGCACAAGAAGTGTTACATGGAGGAAGAACCAGCTCACAGCTCTTCTTGATCTTGTTCACAAGAATGAAGATGCCATATCTGAATCTCTTTACCAAGATCTTGGGAAGCATCCTGTTGAAGCTTTCCGCGATGAGGTTAATTAATAAATTGATCAGTTTATTATCAAGTTTTACGGCTTATTTTTGCTATTTAAGTTTATAATCCCTTTACGTTACCAACAAGGATTCTACTAGCAACTCTTGTTTATAGACATTGTTTAATGAAAGTGTCGTTGTGGATGTGTCTAATAAAAGTATTTTTTTTATGGATTTAGATTTTTTAAAGTTTCAATTTCACTTTAGAGGGTAAAGTGTGATCTCTCACCATTTATTTTATAAAATTCAAAATTTAAAAAATCTAAATCTTTTTTTATAGTTATGTTTAATAAAAATATTTTTATAAATGTATCTCTTAAATATATCTCTTTATACATATATTTAAAATAATAAAATATAATAATTAATTATTGTTAGCAATAACTTAACAGATAATATATTAATACTCAATACTTTTTCTTAAGTTTAACGTTTTTGAGTTTGATAACTATTTAAAAACAAGATGCATGAAAATAATATAAAAGACAGGGTAGTTACTGGTTAGTCAAATGTTTTTTATATTTTTTGAAAATTTATATTAAAAAAAATTCAATAAAAGATTTTTATCGTAAAACAGTTCAATGAACCAATGTTGCAGGTATATCATTGAAATTAGTAATTAAAATCACTGAAAGTCTAAAACACTTTAAAATGTTTCTAAGTATTTTTATATATTCACTTTACAGCAGATAATGATTCGTTTGTGATTGCAGTAGTAGTTATGGATTCTTTCTATTCCTTTATTTGTTTTAATTTCTATTGGTCATTGATTATTATTCCTTCTGTAGATTGGTGCGATTGGGAAATCAGCCACCTATTCCTTGAGCTGCGTTGAGAAATGGATGGCCCCTAAAAAGGCAGGTTCTTATTATATTTATTTGTTAATAATGCTATCTGAGTGCTATGCTAGCAAGCTCTATAATTTTATAAGATATTTTTTGTTTTTAAAATTTATTAAAAAAATCTAAAATATTTTTAAGTTTATTTTATTTTAATTGTTACTAAAATTTTTTATCTATATCAAATATATTTTACAATTAAATTTTTAAGAAGTTTAAGATTAATTTAGCATTAATATATGATAATTAAGAATTAATAATTAAATTTTATGTTTTATTTGTGTTAAAAGTTGTGAAATTATAATTGAATTAGTTTTAAATTTTTTAAAAAAATTAATTGTGAGAAGTGCATTTTGTATAAATAAAAAATATTTAGAATAAATTAAAATAAGAATAAATTACTATTTGTATTTAGAAGAGAAATATAGTGGTTTATAAAGAAGTATATGATGTATATAAAGGGACGAACTATATAATATATTTGATGCATTTATGAGGTATTAATATTTGTGTGTGTTCGTTGGAGGTTGCAGAGTGATATACCTTTGCTTTTCTTCCCAGCAAAAGGAGAAGTATTGGCAGAACCACTAGGTGTGGTTCTCATATTTTCTTCTTGGAACTTCCCAATCAGTGAGTGTCAAAATTTCAGATTCTATCTAATATAACTTGCCAATTTTTAATCTAATATTCGCACCATGCATTTTTTTTTTTCATTCGTTCTCCCCTGTTAGTTTTATTTTTAGGAATTAGCTAATAAATAGTATTTTAAGGTCTAAAAAATTTATATTTTTATTTGATTTTTTTAAAGATTTTTTTCTTTTTAAAATAATTATCTCTTTTATTTTAGAAGTTTATTTAAGTTGTGCTAGTTGGTTTTGAGAATAAGGTAAGATATCGAAAATATAATAAAAAATTAAAAATAATATTTTTATATTTTGTTTAATAATAAATTAAATATAAAATAGAATAAATAATAAAAAACTCAACTTATTTTTATTTTTTTCACACAATTTAGAAAGGAAAATAGAATTATAAAAAATGTAATTACAAAAAATTGATAGTGACAATAAAAAAATAAAAAAAATAAAGTGTGTCTTTGTCTATTATTTTTATATTTTTTTTGATAAGAAATACACAAAATATATTAATTTGTATCTTAAAATAGTTTACATCTCATTTGTGAAATATGATTTTGTATTTCTGTATTCATATCTAAATTAAATGTCATGTGTTTGTAAATAAACGTAGGTTTAGGGAAAAATATATTTTGACAAAAATATGCACTTAAAAAAAACAATTAATGGTTATCAGTGGCTAAGAGAATGGGGATTAAATCTTAATCCCTTTTTTGCTGAGTAACACTTTTTGCCTTTTAAGAATACTTTAGGAGATATTTTTGTTTTTTGTCTCGTCACTTGTCAAGAGACATTTTTTTTTGTCTCATAACTAGTGAGGAGATATTTTTCAAATTTGTCTCCTACGCAACAGAATCAGAAATAGAGTAGAAGAGAAAGAGAAAATCACACCAAGAAGTATCCTGATTCAACTGCTAAGTGCAATGCAGCCTACATCCAGTCTCCATCACAACAATGATGGAATTTCACTATAATCATGCAGATTATAGACACCAATTCTCTTTAGGAACTATCCTTCCTATCCGGGACAAATCTAGAATCTATCCCCAATACTGAACTTGACTTAGTCACCTACCAAACTTTCAACTGCTAAGTGCTAACCCAACTTGTAAGAGAATTCCCACAGAATCATGATACACAACACAGATGTACGAAGGACATCTAAGACATCTATGGTTTTTTCTTTAATTTTGTATCCTCTGCCTTTTTCTGCTCACTGGCTTTTTCTTACAAACCTCACACTATTTGCCTTTTTTACCATGAGACTCAAGACAGACAAAGCTAAAGAAAATACAAAATGAAACACATTAAAAGAGAAGAACTTCTGTTAGCTTGGGTAGCTATGAGAACTCTGCGCTTTCTCTCCTTGTCTCATGCCTTGGCCGTTCACCTTTATTATAGAAGGGGAAGCTTTCAAAGTTGAAATGGTTCAACCGAGCCAACTTCTTCTTCTTCAACATCAAAACCGGTTTGGACAGAGAGAAGATAGAGGAAAACGAATGCAAAAACCAACATGCAATTACCTCTTTCTCACCCCTTCTCATCAAGTTTCATCAATCTGAGTCTTTCATCTTGACTTGGTCCCCAAGAAAGATTTCTGACCCTTAATGAACCCTTGATGCTTAACAGCTCCATCTGCTCCACTTTTGCTTTCTCCTTCACGTAGCTACAGTAGCTACCTTTTGTGATGGGTGAACAAAAAGTAGAAACGAGCCTCACCTAAGAGATCTTCTTCTCTAACTGAAATGGATTTTTTCCATTTTTAGGCATGGTGATCTTGAGGCTTCTTCACCACATCTTACCATTAGTGGCAAAGATCTCAGCCACGCCAACTGTAGATCTTCTTTTTGCAAGAGCCATCATCACCTTGGCCGCTTGCTTCCTCTAGCTTCTGTTCTTTCTTCCTCTAATAGCTTTTTCTTCCTTCCATCTTCTTTTCTGATAGATGTGACCGAAAACTAGAGAGAGAAGAGAGAAAATGGAGAAAAGCTTTCAATGGAATTGATGAATGAAATTAAAATGAGTTAATTCCCTACTTCCCCTAGTAACGTGTAATCAATTAATGCCGTCATATCACTTATACTTTCTCTTTTATTATGTTACCAAGGCAATTAAAGCTAGTTCATAAAATTTGAATTCCATCAAAGAGGGGATAGTAACCGTGGAAAGCATGCATTTAATTTGATTAAAATTTGGATTCCACCAAAGTGAATTAGTAATCAAAACATGCTTCAACAAAATTGGGCCCTTTTATTTTTGTGATTAACGTATGGCATCCTTGGGCCACTTTGACTTTCTTTTGCCTTTTAGCCACATGAAATGAACAATTAATATTGGGTTTTGAGATACTTGAACTCCTTTAGTTTTATTTCTCTTTTAATATTCAGCCACTTGAAGAGAACAACTATTATTGGGCTAAGCATGTTTAGTAACCAAACTGAACTTTCATTACTTGAGTCAAAAAATAATTTTATTTTTCACCCGCACACTAAACCAAATCCATCATACAACCAATTGGAAGCAATTAATAAATTAATAATTTTTAATTAATATTTTAATAATGTTTCATTATCATAATAATTCAAGTTTTTCAAACTCAACAACAATTATTTTAAAAAAGAGAGAGTATTATTTTCAAAATATGTTGTTAAGACACTTACAATAAGACTTCATTAAAAAAAAAAGGATTTAATTTTTAAAAAAATGATCTAAATTGATTTTTTTTTGTATATTTGATCTACTATTGTTAGTTTTCACTCACTTTTCGAATTAAAATGATAGATTATCATTAAGTGTTTATTATTTCTAATTTGTGTGTGTGAAGCGTGAACCGGAACAATTGGTAATTTATTGAAGCATTGTAGCACAAACATAATTTTGTTGCGTCAACCATAGTCTACTACGATGCCTCTCTCTATGAATTTCCATTCCCAAAATTTCTCTTATTGTGCCTAAGTCCTTCATCTCAAATTCCTTTTCAAACTGAGTTTTTAACATGCTAATTTCAGCTTTATTGTTAGCTGCTATTAGCATATCATCGATATATATTAACAGATAAATTCTTAAACCATCTGGAAGCTCCTTAAAGTATATGCAATTATCATATTTGTTGTTGTAACCAATACTGATCATAAATGCATCAAACCTCTTATTTCCTCCCATGTCTGATTTTTATAAAGAGACACATTCTCCTCTTTCATTGCGGCTAGCCACTGTTTTGACTCCATGCTATGAATTGCTTCACGATATGAGTTTGGTTTATTTCCTACCACGTCATCTGCCATAGCCAATGCAAAAGCTATAGGATGTGCCTCCACTGAGTCAAATGCACAAGAAGATGAATCTTGATATCTTTTTGGCTTCTGAACTTGTC